>NC_056740.1:40207274-40229774 GCF_019279795.1 Protopterus annectens | reverse complement strand
TTTGGATGGTGCAGTGGTGCAGCTGTAATGTTGTTGCCTGACAGTAAGAGTTTGTCCAGTTTGATCAGCCTGGGAACCTTCTGGGCAGAGTCTGCGTTTCCTCCCTGCATTTGTGTGGATTTTTTTTGTGTGCTTTCGGTTTCCTCCCACTTTACAAAGACATGCATCTGGAGGAGTTCTCCCTGGGCCTCCGCTGAAAATTGGCTTTGTTCCAAGTCGGACTTTCCCAGTAAACAAATGTTAAATAAATAAATGTTAAAATGAAATTGCAAAAGGTTTGCACACCAAGATGGCTACATTAAGTTCATAACTCTAGTGTGGTACAATTTATTTTATTAATTTAAATTATAATCTTAGGTTGGACAGAATTAACACATCAATGTTACTTTTCTTGTATTTATAGAGAAGGAAAAGAAGAGGAGAGGTAACCATTCTTATTTGTAGCTGAAGCTAGATGTCATTAGCCCAAATGAGGCACATAATTAAGGCTTCAGCCTATATCACTTTCTGTCTTTAGAGTTGTGACAGCCCCTTTCTGGGCCAGTAATCACTGAGCCTGAATCCTCACCACTGACACTGTAGAGAGATGTTCACTTGGAACAAAAATGGATACACCCAGTATTTCCAGATGCAGCTCTCTACATTAAACACACTTTCCCTTAAGAATACTCAGGGAACACACTCAGTCTGGGGTCTGGATTTCTCTCTCTCTCTCTCTCTCTCTTCCCCGGGTCCACAGTAAAGCTCCCTACTGGCACAGCTGCAGAGTTAAGTCCTCATCTGAGTGTCCAAGCCAATTATTCCACCACTATCTCTTTGAATCCAATGCTGCATGTCCCTGCTACAAGTAGCTGATACACCCACTCTTTGAGATTTGATTTACACACACAAACACAAATCTAGGAAAGTATGGCACAAATTTATCAGGTTTGCCCCCTTCTGCCCAGACTATAAGGTAGTTACTGCCACCAGACACTCCCAAGTCAGCTACTCTAAGACTCTTACAAGGGTACCCAATTATACAGAATTAAATTAATATTAATATGAATGGTAGTTTGACCAATACAGTAAAGCTTTCAAGAGTGGCCACAGAGTCACCAAACAGATGTGAGTACTCTTAAGAGTTTAAAATATTTTCTAAATGACCAGCCACAATGAAAAGTTTAAATATATTTAATAATAAATAATAAAAGAACATGAAAATACTAAATATTTATTTACAATAAACACCGGAGTGTCACACATGGGGGATATTAAAATAACACAGATGAATAGATTTACACAGATAGAGAAAAACAGTACTTAACAAATCACACTATATCTTCCTTACTGATCTAGATAATTACTGGTCCTACTTACTTAACAGAGCAAAGGAAGATGATGTAGTGAGTGATAAGTTTATGTTAGGTTTCCAAAACCAAGTGCTTTGAGACGTTAGTCTCACCTAGTATTAAGCATTATTTTAGTGATTGATTCCAGAATTACATTGCATACATCTGGTCATCTGACTTCTGCTTCCCATGCACCCCCCATTGCTAGAAACTGCCATGGTTTAGCACCTATGTATCATCAATACTCAGAGAGAGCCTTGTTAAGATCTGCTGCAGCTCCAGGAAGTCATAAAAACCATAAAACACTTTCACTCTTCCTACAGGTGCCAATAAACATGCTTCTTACAGACATTGTATCTCTGGCTGCATTCAGAACTGTGATATAACATTTTTATGGCCTAGGCCCAGTACTTTACTTTCTTACTATTTTCCAGTGTTAGCTGGAACTGAGCTTAACCTTTTCTCTTCCAGTGTCCTCAGTTAACATATATATTTAATTCAGTTACAATAGAGTTGGGAACCACTGTTTGGTACATTTTTAACACAAGCAGCTTTACAAATACATTTTACAACACAGGCATCTGTACAAATCAATTTGATATACAAATGAAATATAATTCTTTACAAAATTCCAGCTAGCTATGCTGGCATATGTTACACATCCACAGCCCCACTTCTCCTGGTATAGCTGGCCATAGCTAACATTGTCACATTTCTGAGTTTAAAACTCAGTAATGTATGTACTGTCTCTGTTCTGTTTTGTCATGTGGAGCTTTTCTCCCCAGGCATCCACTGAAAATGGACATGCATCCAGTTAGACTATCCCAATCAACAAATGTAAAATAAAATAAAATAAATAATAAATAAATCTCTCCCCCCTTTGAAGACTCAAGCTAGTTTTTCAAGTGACCTTTGAGAAACATAATTTGAGAGAAATGAGCCTGGCTGGGAATACATTAATATATAACCTATCTTAAGAACCCATATGCATTGGCATTGCTAACCCCACTATGGTGCTGCACTGTCATATCTTATGCCTGCCACCCTAGGCTCCACCTTAGTTACTTGGCATTTTGTGAGTTGGCTTGATATAGCCATAGATTCCCCTCAGACTCCTCCTGTCTCCTATTGCAAATACTTAGCACAAGGGCCTCACTATCATGGTAAGGCTTCATCATGTTAACATGGTATAATTTGTGCCCCTGCCTCCAGCCTAGCAGTTCTGCCATATATTTAGCATCATTGTCCTTTCTTACCACTTTTAAGGGTCCCTCCCAAGCTCCCTGCAGCTTTCTTTGTCTGACAAGAATGAGAACCATCACCTGCTGTCCCACAGCCTACTTTTGGGGTCCAGTATTCCTGTCATACTAAGCCTTTGTTTTTTTTTTCAGCCGTTGTGCTGCTGCCAGGTTTTCCTTGGCCAAGCCCATGAACTCCCAAAGTGTTGCCCTGAGATTTAGGACATATGCCACTACAGATTCCTTGTAGGATTTACACTTACCCTCCCACTCATCTTGAATCAAATTGAATGGACTCCCTGCTCTATGCCCATACAGCAACTCAAAGAGTGAAAATACCGTAGATTCCTGAGGTACCTCTCTGTATGCAAACACCATATGGGGAAAATATTTTTCCTACTGTCTCCTAAACTGGTCTGAAAATGCCCATAGCATGGTCTTTAGTGTAGAGTTTAACCTCTCCACAATTCCAATAGTCTGGGGATTGTAGGGTTGTTTTAGCTGCTTCAACCCACATCACTTCCAAAGACAAACTAGCAGGTATGACAAGTAATTGGCATCTCTGTCAGTCAATATTTCTCTTGGGAAACCTACCCTACTGAAAAATCTCTGGTAAAGCATTTGACACATTCTCTGCCTCAATGGAGGACAGAGCCACCACCTCAGGATATCTAATAGCAAAATCTACTATCATCAGGATATACTTCTTCCCTGTGGAAATTGGAATACCCAGAGGACCCACAATACCCATGGCTACCATCTGAACCAGCTCCTCAGTCACAGGCCAAGGCATCAAAGGAGCTCTGACCTTCTTTCCTGCCTTGCCTACTTTCTGGTACTGCTCATGGGTCCTGCTGTACCCTGTTACATCTCTATCAATCCAAGGCAAGTAACAGTTCTGCATAATATGTCTCCTGGTATGCTTTATGCTCATATGACCTGCAAAAAGAATGTCATGGGCTATGGCTAGAAGTGTCAGGTGGTAGGCTCTAAGCAGTGCCAACTTATGTGTTACTTCACCCTCTAGCCTTCCTTCAGGGGTCCTCTCTCTATATAGTAGCCCTTTGTTCCAGTATGCAGACTCAGACTACCCTTTTCCTTCAGACTCAGTTGCCTCCCTAGCTACCTCCCTCAAGCCTGTCAGTGTAGGGTCTGAGAGCGGAGCCTGTCTCAACACTTTGTAACTCTTCCCAGCTCCTCTTCCACAGGTAGTCTGGTATCCTCTGATAGTGGTGCCTCCCTAGCAGACTGAGCACTACCATTTACCTCTGCCCTTACAGTCATGTTGTCCAAGGGAACACCAGTACCTACCAGCAGCTGTGGCTCACTTTCAGGCTTACTGCTACAGGGTAGCTGCCTCCCTGAAATAGCCACCTCACCAGCCCTGGCTTCAGGTGTGGGGTCTGTCAGGCTACCAGACCCACATGCCTGTCTCCAAGCCTGACTGCATGTAACTGCATGCGTATAAGGTACTGCATTTCATTCCCTATCAAGACATCTGCAGTGATATCCTCAGACACACCTCTTGCTTGTTTCTTTTTCCACTCTCCCACTCAAGGTGAACCCTGGCCAAAGGTATTTGGAATGGGGTTCCTCCTAAGGTTCTGAGTAGAGTGGACTGCCCAAGCAAGTACTACTGCTCTTTAACAGCGCAGGCTTCACAACAGTTATGTCAGAGGATGTGTTTCTCTTAGCAGTGGTCTGTTTTCCATCCACTAAGATCATATATAAGCTTTGGTGATAGTTTGGTACACCTGTTGTCTCCAGACAACTTACTGCTGGCATACTGTTATTCCCACTTGCTTGTTCCCCCACCTTTTTTTTTCCCCACCTTGCCTCCATGGACATCTATATGATACACTACCCCACTGGTTACATTTAAAACATTTAACCCTTGATCCTGTCTGTATACATGAACTAGTGGCTTTCCCTATTACTGGTGGACTCTTTTGGGGTGGTTTATGCTGCCCACCATGGGTTCACTTATATCCATATGCAGCACTGGGTATCCCCTTCCTATGCAGCAATGCCCTGCTTGCTAAGTAGAGATCCTCCTTTTTACCAAGCTCATCTGCAGAGTTACACTCTTAGTCTGCCAACCAGATCCTTATGACCTCAGACAAAGTGAAAAGGGTTTGTCTCCTTACAAAAAGGTCTGCCAGCCCTTCAAAGGTGGTGACTTGACAACTCACTCTCCCACTTATGAAAATAAGTGATTAACTCAGCAATATAATCATGCACACTTTCATCTCCCTTGCATCTATGCTCATAAAACTTTTTTTCTGCAAGCTTGAGGTGTTAACTTAAGGGATTCAAGTAAACATTCCATTAGTTTGTCATAGTTTAAACAATAAATACCAGACAATTTAGAAACAGTAGTTACAGCTTTACCATGGAGTAAGGGGGTCAGAAACTGTACCCAGAGCCCTTGGTCATCATTATACTGTTTATATACCCTTTCAAATATATGAACAAAACTCTACAACTCCAAAATGACAACAAACCAGGAAAACACGTGAGCCAGATGAACGATCTACCAGAATGCTAAAATAATTAGAAATCCACTTCACAACACGTAAATACGATCAACCACTGAAAAGTTTATTTTATGCAACAGAACAATCCTGCTTTTCATCAGCGACACTTCACCAACTTCATCAGAAGTTAGAATTTAAACATGGAAGCTTCTACTCTCCCCTGCCTGTGTGCTCTCTGGCTTTAGAAGAAAGTGGACGTTATTTTAAATTCCCAATGTTTGTTATCCAGTTCAAGTTTCTTTAACTCCAGACAGATTTTTAAGTCTTCTGAGGAAAAGATTAACTGTCCTGTTTCTGAGGGCTGCAAATTCTCATCACCATACTGGTTATCCTCATGGTTGCTCATCTGAGCTTTGAGTAAGGCTGAAAGCATTTCCTATTTAGTCAGGTTGGAATGCAGCAATCATTTGGCTTCACACACCTTGGTCAACTGGTTCTTTGTCAGCTTGCCATAACCCTCTGCTGACATATTTGCCTGGTTTCCATGACTAAACTAAACTAACAAAAATATATAAAAACTGTTACTGTTGTGAAATGAAACTGTCAGTGTTAAACTTGTGTCTGTTGAGAGGACACACCTTTAGTAACAACTGACTACAGGGTACAGAAGTTCAATTAATATCCCACCACTGTAACCAATATGTGATGTCCCCTCTTTGGGCCAGTAATCAAGGAGCCTGAATCCTCAACAGTGACACTTTGGAGGTATGATCATCTGGAACTAAAATGGATACACCTAGTATTTCCAGATGCAGCTCTCCGCATCAAGCACAATTTTCCTTAAGAGTACACAGGGAACACACTCAGCCCGGTGTCTGGGTTTCTCTCTCTCTGCCTCTCCCCCAGATCCCCAGTAAGGCTCCCCATTGGCACAACTGCAGAGTTAAGTCCTCAGCCAAGTGTCCAAACCATGTCCTCTACCACTCTCTCTGTGAAACCAGTGCTTCATGTCCCTGATCCAAGTAGTTGGCACACACACACACACACACACACACACACACACACACACACACACACACACACACACACACGCACACACACACACACACACACACACACACACACACACACACACACACACACACACACACACACACACACACACACAAACCTGGAAACCTGGGAAAGACTGGCACAGGTTTACTTGCTCTGCCCCTTCTGCCCAGACTATAAGGTAGTTACAGCCACCAGACACTCCCAAGCCAGCTACTGCAAGGCTCTTACAAAGGTACCCAATTTTACCAAGTGAAATTAATATTAATACAAATGCAGTTTGACCAATGCAATAAGGCTTTCAAGAGTGGCCACAGAGTCACCAAACAGATATGAGTTCTCTCAAAGGTTGAAATATTCTCTGAAGGACCAGTAACAATAAAAAGTTTAAATATATTTAATATTAAATAAAGAAGAAAATGAAAATAGTAAATATCTATTTACAATAAACACCAGCGTTTCAACAACAGGAACTATAAAAATAACACAGGTGAATAGATTTCCACAGATACAAAAAACAGTACTTAACTAATCTCACTATATTTTTCTGACTAGTCTAGAGGATTACTGTTCCTACTTACTTAATGGAGCAAGGCAAGATGATGTAGGTGAGTGATCCTTCTATGTCAGGTTTCCAAAACAGAGTGCTTTGAGACTTCAGTCATACATCTTGTCATCTGACCTCAGGTTCCCGTGCAATCCCCCATTGCTAGAAACTACCAGGATTTAGCAACTATATGTCAATCATATACACACAAAGAGCCTTGCCAAGATCTGCTGCAGCTCCTGGAAAGTCAAAAAAACATGAAACATTTCCATTCTTCCTACAGGAGCTAAAAAAATCAAGTCACTGTAACAGAAGCTAATAAACCATACATGTTAAAGACATTGCGCCTCTGGCTACATTCAAAACTGTGAGATGACATCTTTACGACCTAGGCCAGTAATTTAATTTCTTACTGTTTCCAAAGTTAGCTGGAGCTGAACTTAACCTCTTCTCTGCCAGTATCTTTGGTTAACATATGTATTTAATTCAGTTACAATGCAGCCAGGACTCACTGTTGGGACATTTTTAACACAAGTAGCTTTACGAACACATTTTTCAACACAAACAGCTGTACAAATCAGTATGATACACAAATGACATATAATTCTTTACAAAATTCCAGCTACATGTGCAGGCATATGTTACATATCCATTACCCTACTTCTTCCGACATAGCTGGCAATACCTCACATCGTCAAAAGAGTCACAAAAAACAGAAATGATTTGCAATTGCTATAGTCCCTGCCTTAACAAATATATTGATACTGTTGCAGCACATGTTTCGTGATACTGCTGAAAGTATAAACACGATTGGTTCAAGTCTTGTCCATTTTTGCTTAGTCTAATTCTAAAACAAAATGGAGTGAGGAGAAGAAATAGTTGCACTCTTGGTTAAGATCTTCAGCACTTAGTAATCCAACAGGTAAACCGAAAAAAAAAAAATTTCCCATGAAAACAAAAGACCAAAAAAATATAATTCCCCATGAAAACACACACACACGCGCGCACGTGTGTATTTTAAGAAATGTAGAAAAGCAAGGTCAAAGGAAAATACATTCATTTCCCATTAGCGAAATATGCACCTATATTTAGAGAGGTGCAGAATAGTGATAAAAGCAGCTATTTTATAGAACTAAGCAAAGAACTTTTGTTGACTTTGCAAGGTACTTTAGACAATATTAGGGATAAGACTCCCTTCACCCACCCTACTGAATTTATGAAATAGATGTCAAGTCTGGTAAGATATACAATTCACAGTGACTAGTTCTTGTACCTCATTGAGGGACTTGACTGAAGGGGAAGACTGTGTGTGTGTGTGTGTGTGTGTGTGTGTGTGTGTGTGTGTGTGTGTGTGTGTGTGTGTGTGTGTGTGAACGATAATTTGTTTGAAAGGCAATTATCATGAAAGGGGAACTTAAGACACTGATGATCATTGAAGTAGACTGGCGAGTAAGGTTATGGGTTGCTAGGTCAAAGGCTTGTTTTATAAATGATCAGTCTGTAACTCCAGTATGAGTATGGGTGTGAGAACTCATTCCCAGGGGGCAATGTATATTCACTGTATGCTTTTGAGGATAGATTGCACATGGTGAATTGTTCAGTTAATCAGATGTGTGCACCTGTTCTAGATCATCTCTCCAGATGGCTCATTTATATACAGAGCAATGTAGTGATTATACCTCACTTTTCTGGTGTGACTTTGCATGGTATTGACAGCCAAGTCATTTCTACATGTGACAAAATCCTTTCAAAAAATTCCTTCCATACATTCAAATTCTTCTTGATCCCCTTCAAGATCTTGACCATATGATGCTTCTGTTGCTCTCTTTCAGGATGTGCTGTAAGTAATTTCATAAACGTCATGGTCCCGCTGTTTAACATACAGAATTGTGGAGAGATAACAATAATATTCCCACATTCTACACTTCTTTTTGTGAACAGGAAGTCAACTTTCCCATTCAAAATCTTCATATAGGTCCTGCCTTAACATATATTTTGATAGTGTTGCAGAAAATTCTTCATGCTACTGCAGTCTCAGTGCTTGAAGTTAATTCAAATTCCTGTCCCTGGAAAAAAAATCTTAGCTGGAACTTCTTGCTTGTCATCTACCATTGTAACTAAATCCTCAATGTAGCTGCAAGATTGCCCTAATGACTTCCTCTATGGTCTTTTTTCTTTCTGCTAGGATCTCCAGTTTACTAAATTCGCTGCAGCTGTACTAAATATTTTAAAAGTGCACAATGTACCAACCAGCCATTAGCATTTTGTTCAAGGAAGTATTATTCTTCCAACCTTATATCTAATAAGTGCTAGTCTTACTGCCAAAGTGGTGACAGGCAGAAAGCCAATGATATGTACAGTTTTGTCTACCAAGGATCTTGAATGGTTCTTATGATCTGGAGGTGTCCTCCATTCTATCCCATTAGCCATCTCCCCTGTTATAAAGCAAATTATTTGTCAGACAAAAATTCAGGGCATTTCTTATGGAATTTCCCAAGTTGGGGGACATTAAATGGTTTAAAGTCTAGTTTCTGAAAGCATCCTTCTTTTATGCTGGTCTGCATGTGCTTTTCAAGCAGTACCATCACTATAGTTTCTGCAATATTAAGTTTAATTAAAATGTAGTTTGTACGACAAATATAACGTATTCTGTTTGCATACATCTAGAAATGCAGCCATATTAAAGCAGGCCTTCACATTTTGCATGCAGTTTCAGTGAATGCACTTTCAATCAGTGAAAAAAGCCTTCAGTTAAGAATGCTGATAACAATAATATGTGCTACAATAATATGTGCTAATAGAATGTGCATTATATTGAGTACAAACAGATCTTGTTTAGATTGTACAAGACTTAGGAACCAAGGTTTGAGAGGCATGTAGAACTTTACAGTGTTTTGGTTTTATTAGGAGATACTTCACACACAGTTAATTAGTTAGTTTGGACTAATATGCTGAAAATCATTGCGGTGCAGCCTCAGAAGTTTGGTACAGATAATTGAGAGTGAGTACAGAAGTCAAGACCAATTCCAGATATTAATTATATTATTCAGGAGGAAAAGAAGTTATTGGAGACAGCAAGATTTGACATTCTGAATACAGAATTTATGGTTCATAGGTGTGTACTAGGCCAATGGCCTGAGGGCCTTTACAAGCCTAGCCATAGGATTACCCTGGCATAGTGCCTCCCCAACCTTAGTTCCCAGTGCCTCTGTCAGGTAGAGCCACTGGAGTTATCCCCAGGGTGAATTTTCCATTTTCCATCCACTCATCAAGATTTCTTTTGAAGAGGCTCAGCAAGGTGCTCTGCTTGACATGTATGGGAAGTCTGTTCCACATTATGGGCAGTCTCTGGGTTATGAACCTGTCCCTCCAGCATGTTCTGTTAATTGTGGCAATGAGGTTGAGGTCTCTAGAACATGTGGTGTGGAGGGATTGGGATTTATTTGGATGTAGAATTTCTAACAGAGCTGGGTCAGACATGACTTTGTAAGTCAAGCAGAGATTGCCTCTAAGTAGGCAATATGAGATAGAGAACAGTTGGAGTTTTTTGAGACTGTCCATATAGGGCAAGTGTTTAAGGCCTAGGATCCTCTTTGTGAGGTACTTTTGTGGTCTCTCCAGTTGTTACAGGTGTCTAGTGAGGTACATGCCAAATAGGGCATTGTACTCGATTGGCCTAAAGAGGGAAGAGTAGAGAGCGACAATGACCTCTCTCTTCCTTGATGCAAAACCCTTAGTAATGAGATGTGCCATATAGAAGGACTTTCTGACCACAGTGGCAATGTGGTGATCAAAATAGATGTTGCTGTCAGCCTGTGTTCCCAGATCTCTTATAACAACTTCTGTGTTCAGTGGACTGCCATCAATGTGGTAATTCATGTGAACTGGGTTTTTCCAAAGGGGATGATGACACATTTTTGGCATTGAGCTTAAGGCCATGGCTCTGACACAAGTCGCTGGTCTCAGTGAGGGCATTTTGTAGGATGTCAACATCACTTGGGGAGTTAATAATAGCTCCCAAATTGCAATTGTCTGTGAACTTTGTCAGCTAATGTCTCTTCATATTGGCCTGGACTTCAGAGAAGTAGATACCAAACAGGAGAGGACCCTAGAACCCTGTGGGATTCCACTCATGACTAGTCGGGAGTCTGACTTGGAGACAGCTACATTCACACTGTGGGTTCTGTGAGCCAGTTTTCAACCCACTTAGCGATATAGGGGTTGATGCATAGCTTAGTGAGTTTTTCTATGATTCCTGAGTGGGGAATGGTATCAAAAGAATTGGCCAAATCAAGGTAGGCTGTATGAAACACCTTGCCTTTAGCCGCCGCTCTGGTGACCGACTCAAAGAAGTCGACCAAGTTGAGCAGGCATGATCTACCCTTCACAAAACCAAACTGCATTGGATCCAGAGTTTGGAGATTCCCCTATGTCCTTGTTTATTAGGTCCATGGTGATGTGTTCCATAGCTTTGCATATTAGACTCATCAGGCTAATGGAGTAATAGTTACCAGGGTCTGTAGTCACTTCTCCTTTGTGGAGAGGGTTGACTGTAGCAGTGGGAAATTAAGTTGGGACAAAGCCTGAGGTGAGGTGTGATTGAGCAGGGCACAGAGGTGAGGTGCCAGTTCACTCTTTAGTTAATGTAGAACACAGCCACGGATATTGTCAGGTCCTATAGAAGCTGTATTCTTGGCCTTGGACAGTGCTGTTTTAACCTATGCAGCAGTAATACTGGGTGCCTGGTAATCTACTGGTATTGTGATTGGTCCTTTGGGGGGTGGGGTAAAGTTGGCAATGAATCTGCCGGCCAGTATACTGGCAATATTGGTTGGCTCTGTATAGGAGGTACTATTGTGCCATATCTCAGAGCAAATCTGGGTATTGCTGTAGAGATTCTTTTCATAACTGTAGAAGGCCTTGTGGTTGTCTTTACTATCTGCTGCAACTCTGTTTTCATAGCAAGCTTTAGAGGATTTCATGAGGGATCTCAACTTTTTGTTGAGGCTGATAAGGGAGTTTTTCCAGTCTTAGGACTTCACTTTATTCTGCATCAGTTTCCTCCATCTGTTGTGGAGTTTGTTAGTGGCAGGGGACCACCAGACTTTCTTCCTTTTTTTGGAGGAGAGCTTCTTGGTTCTAATGGGTATGGCAAGATCCATGCATTTGTGTGCATGTTGATACAGTGCATTGGTGTATGGTTTGGTGGTCATGCAACTATTCTCCATTTGCATGGGTGCCGTGAAGTTAGCAACCTCTGTTTTAAGGAGCCCAAAGATAGCTTTCAAGAAGTTTTTCATGGTGGTTACCTTTAAAAATAACAAACACACACAAAGAAACCAAGTCTAGAATCCACTCCAAAGTAGTTTTATTAAAGCACTTTTTGTTTCCCAAATAGAAACTTCTTTAAGGGGGTGAAATTTATTCTTTAATGGGTTTATGCTAATTATTAGGGTTTACTATAAATTGAGTAGGCTGGATTTGAAAATGTATTCTGATGAAGTTTCTATTTAGGAAATGAAAAGCACTTTAATAAAACTACTTTGGAGTGGATTCTGGACTTGATTCCTTTGTGTTTATTTTTATATGTTTGTGTGGATTTTCAACAATTTCTGTATGGTGGTTACCTTTGTTGGGTGGGGGGGGTGGATTTCCAAACTGATTAGTTTGTGGTCAGATCTAACCAGGGAGGAGCTGACTATTGGTGTAGAGCAACAGTCTCCCATGTTAGTAATGACCACGTCAAGGATGCTGCTACCTCTAGTGGGGGTAAGAACAAGCTGGTCCAGGTCATTGGAACTAACAAACTCCAGGAAATGTTGGGCAAGTGTATTGGTACATGAGTAGTTTTCTTAGTTAATGTTGGGGTAGTTGAAGTCGCCTAGTAAGAGAGTGTTAGGTTTGACCCTAATATTCTCCAGGGTGCTTATGAACGTAGAGTGTAAGTCTTGGGACGTAGTTGGGGACCTATAGCAGGCTATGACCTGAATCGCTGTCTTATCCAATGTTAGCTGCACCTGAAGTATATGTTATGTTGGACTGCCAGTCTAGAGGTGTGTGCATCCTTTATGAATATGGAAACACCACCACCTATGGAGCTTTGGTCCAAGTTATGGGGCCAAAAGACGTGGAATGAGTTATAGCCTGGTAGTGCAGGGTTGCTTTCTGCTGCCTTGATCCAGGTCTCTGTTACAGCACAAATGTCAATGTTCTCCATTTTAAGGAGTGCTTTGAGCGAGTGCATTTTGATATTTAGAGCATGACCCTCAGATTGCATTTGTTTGTAGCTGCTATGGTGGTAATTTGGTCTTTGGAACACCACCTAAAAAGGCAGTATAGGGTTGGCAAGAGCCTTGGAATGTATTCAGAAGCCCAGGGGTGACAGATGCAGGCCATCCCTGGCAAAGCATTGAGATCTGTCAATCATGTCGTCCTAGATAGACATGTACTGGATCCCCTAAGAATGACACTAGAATCTTAGCCACTTGTTGAAATCAATCATTTTCTGCTTGTACTGTAGTATCATTCTGTGTGATGGTAGAATGCTGCTCAGGGCTAGGGTCATGCCTGCCTGGGCTACATAATCTGAAAGCTCCTCCATGTCTCTTTTCATGTAGTCCAGAGAGGTATATCTCTGGTCATTCACACCCACATGTGCAATGACAGAGTCATATTTGTACCTGTTGTTGAGGGACCTGAGTGCATGCGTTATGTGGCTGATCCTGGCACCTGATAGGCAGCTGACTGTTACTTTTCTCTTTATTCAACCTAGTGAGTGGGACATCAGTGTGCCTCACTATCAAGTCACCTATGATTAGTGTGTTGGACATGCTATTTTTCCTTAGGGCAGTATAATGAGTGCAGAAGCTACAGATATTAAGATTTGATTAGTCACAGCAGGACGTCCGTTCGATTCTCAGATAAATTGTCTTCTGTGTGGAGACATGCATGAAGGGGGCATACCTTCGTTAAAGGTTGTGCGTTAGAGCTGGTAACTCCACATGTAAAAATCTTCTACAAATCATTAGCGGACCGGAGCTCCGGTGTGGCGACCACTAACTGGGAAAAAGCCGAAGGACACAACGATAACAACAGCAACATTGTTGATATCTATCTCCACTGTACTTAATAAGCATTTTTAACCAAACTAAAGTGTATGTAGACTTTTATTCTGAAGGGTAGAAGAAGATTTGGCACACAAAGGAGAAATGGGCACCTGTTCAATGCAGTTCTAGGTAATTTAAAGATAAAGACATTCATTCCTGTCTCATTCCAGTTTATTCTAGTACTTTGCAGTCCTATCACTTCTTGTAGTTTCATTCCCAATGCCTAAAAGCTATTTCCTGGTGTGTAATGAGAACCCCTGTCTAAAACTCCCTACCAACATATCAGCTTTTCTGCTGTTATGATACCCCAAAAAGCACTTATGCAGGACAGTTCAGCTCACTGGATTTGTACTTCAAGCTTTTTTTCCACCCATACATGGGGCAGTTCCCTTCCACAATCTCAAATGTAGCCTCCAGACATTCATTGAAAATTTGTGAAGCTTGTTCATTCTCCCCCTTTACTACTAAGGGGTGTTTGCTTTCTGAAGACCACCCCCATTTTCTCCTGAAATGTTCATATCTGTGTGTGGCATCTAAAAACCTGATTAGACCTGAAAAAATCTACAATTTTTTTCAATTACAACCCAGCACAATTTGCTACGGGTCCTCCATTCATCCTTGCTACCAGTTTCAGGATGCCTACTAATCATAACTTTCATCCATATGTTGCGATGATGTACCTTCTACAATAAGCTATCATCCATCACCATTCATTTCCAAATCTTTTAGCTGCAGTATCACTAGGCCTGAACCCTTCATCCATTGAGTATCTTGAATAATGAAGAAACAATACACAGTCATGTCTGCAGTCATTTCAGGCCTTTCTCAATGCTGATGCTCAGTAAATGAATACAGCCAACAATACATTTATCCTTTTGTCATGGATTATTTACTGTTGGGCACAAGCTTCCATTTGGCTACAAGCACTGCTATAAGATTCTTAGAATCCAGCTAGTCCTGCTCAACAGTTATTTGCTCCCAGTGCTGCTTGAGCAAGTCAGTGGAATCTCTGTTCTCTCCTTTCTACATATTATCCTTGACTGTTTGTGTAATGTGAGCTGCTATAGTCTCTTCAATAGGGTTCTGACATGATCTTGCCCCTTACACACCAACATATCTAGTGCTGCTCCTTGCATTTCCTAAGGCTGTACCAGAGGTTGCAAAAGTCACTATAAGTGACATTCTCCTTCTTCTGAAAGAACTTTGGGCTTCTTTTCTTCCTCTTCTGCCACTTGGGTTCCACTGCATACTTATCAACCTGATGAGGCACCCCACCATTCTCTACATCTAAGAATGTCAATAGTTGCCTCCTTCAGTGACTACATAAATGAATGAAAACAGCTCAAGGAAGACCTCTTCACCTAAACAAAGTGCAGATGCATTCACTCAAGTTGTTACATGAATCTTCCAGGTCTCTCACACACCCCTCACACACCCCGTTATCCCTTTTCATCCTTCCTTAACTCATATATAAATATATATATATATATCTATATATATATATATATATATATATATATATATATATATATATAAAAACGCAAACCCAAAACTCGAAAGAGTACAAAACGTAACTGCAAACGTAGTAACCCAAAAGTAGCGAAGTATGTGCACAATAAACAAAACTAGAATAAACGAGAAGTCCAAACTAGGAATAAATAAAACAGGAATTTAATCACGTAAGCGCTTTCACGAAATAATTCGCTTCTTCAGACGTTCACAATTTTAAAATCACACTGATATAAATACAAGCATAACATCCAGGAACATAGCTAAAAGGCTTGCGTCATTTCCTATGTATCTTAAAGGCATACAACACTTTAAGCAACAAACAAAAAAGAAGTTTAAAAACTAACACAAAAATTCTGATCTGTTGAACAGTACAAAGATCACTCATCTAAGCAGAGCAATAAAACAATCAATGAACATTGACTATTCTACTGTTGACACAATGTAGTAATGCTAAAACCTAAAAACATAAAAGTGTATGCCTAAAAATGCCTAACAAATAAATATAATACATAATATAAATGCATAACAAATAGATACATGGAAACTAAATATGCGGATACTACGTTTGCAGTTTTATATATATATATATATATATATATATATATATATATATATATATATATATTTCTTGGCATTTTAACCTTTCAGAGTTCTGCATTGTCTTAATTTTGCCTGACTGAATTATTTTATATATCTTCTGGCATTGTTTTATGTTTCTCATCTGTCCTGAAACTGCTTCCCCCCTATTTCTGAGGTGGAGTTTATAAAACTGGTCAAACAGCTTTTGTATTATCGGACTGCTTCAAGGATTGCTGATTTAAAAATAGTTTCTATTTTAAATTGTTGTATATATTAGATCTGCGGTGGTGCAGCGGTAGCATTGTTGCCTCACAGCAAGAGGTTCTCCCATTCGATTCTCAGCTAGTGTTCAGGGAGTGCCTTCTGTGTGGAGTCTGCATGTCCTCCCTGTGGGTCGAGTGGCATTCCAAAAGACATGCGTGAATGGGCATGCCTTCGCTGAAGGTTGGGCATCGAGCTGGCAACTCGGCACTGTGAAAATCTACTGCCAGTCATTAGCAGACTAGAGTTCCGCTGTGGCAACCCTTAACTGGGAAAAGCCGAAAGACAACAACAACTGTTGGAAACTCCTGGTGTTCTGGCTGGTGTAACTCTGAAACAATCTGGAAATATATTGCTGATTGATACATATATTTCTTGGCATTTTAACCTTTCAGAGTTCTGCATTGTCTTAATTTTGCCTGACTGAATTATTGTTTGCCTGACTGA
Organism: Protopterus annectens; assembly: GCF_019279795.1. Classification (NCBI taxonomy): domain Eukaryota; kingdom Metazoa; phylum Chordata; order Ceratodontiformes; family Protopteridae; genus Protopterus; species Protopterus annectens. The sequence continues at coordinate 40,213,223 of NC_056740.1, read as the reverse complement.
ATTATTTTATACATTTTCTGGCATTGTTTTATGTTTCTCATCTGTCCTGAAACTGCTTCCCCCTATTTCTGAGATGGAGTTTATAAAACTTGTCTAACAGCTTTTGTGTTATCTGACTGCTTCAAGGCTTGCTGATTTAAAAAAATAGTTTCTGTTTGTAAATTCTTGCATACACAGTTGGAAACTCCTGATATTCTAGTTGGTGTGATTCTCAAACAATCTGGAAATATATCATTGATTGATAAGTATATTTCTTGGCATTTTAACCTTTCAGAGTTCTGCATTGTTTTAATTTTGCCTGACTGAATTATTGTTTGCCTGACTGAATTATTTTATACATTTTCTGGCATTGTTTTATTTTTCTCATCTGTCCTGAAACTGCTTCCCCCTATTTCTGAGATGGAGTTTATAAAACTGGTCTAACAGCTTCTGTGTTATCTGACTGCTTCAAGGCTTGCTGATTTAAAAATAGTTTCTGTTTGTAAATTCTTGCATACACTGTTGGAAACTCCTGGTGTTCTGGCTGTTGTGATTCTCAAACAATCTGGAAATATATTGCTGATTGATAAGTATATTTCTTGGCATTTTAACCTTTCAGAGTTCTGCATTGTATTAATTTTGCCTGATTGAATTATTGTTTTCCTGACTGAATTATTTTATATATTTTCTGGCATTGTTTTATGTTTCTTATCTGTCCTGAAATGGTTTTCCCCCTCCCTCCCACCCTATTCTTGTAGAGTTGTTATAGTTGGTGGCTTTGCAGTTGCCTGCCCCTACAATAAATTTGATCTGGAACACCGCTCCCAGTCCGGTGTTCACTCTACTTAATACAGAGAGAACATTTGAGAAGGCCAACCAACTTAGGTTCTTAACCTTGAATTTTTCTTCTGCTCCTCCTTCCTCTCTCCTTGCACTTCACTACAAAAAAATATTGCACTTTATTTTGCTTTTGCCTTTTCTTAAAAGTACTCAATTGTATTTATTCTGCTGCATTTATTACTGCTTTGTAGCAGCCTGACTAAATTGTATTTGTTTTTCTAAGCCTTTTGGTGTAAGCACTTGGTCTTCAGACCAGTTGTTTCACATTGAGATGGTTTGTGGTCTGCACTGTTGTGGCAGGACAGGTAGCTTACATCCTTCTAAATTGGGAATTGCTGATTGAAGGCTCAGTGTCTGTTATTCTAAAAGTGTATTAGTTCTGGTTTAAGCACTTAGGCTTCAGGCCAGTTATTTTACATTAAGAAGGTTTGTGGTCTGCACTCTTGTGGGAGGAGAGGTTAGATTCTGCCTTTATGTGCTGGTAATTTCTGGTTAAAGGATTATTGTTCCTGCTTATTTGAACTGTTTCTTTCTGAAATTGGTGTGCCTTGTTTGCTGTAACATAGACTAAATTCAGGCATGCTGAATCTAGCTTTGTTTGTACAACTTGAGCAGTAATTTAGGCCATCTTTTTTGGAGAAGGTTCCTCTGCACCCTAGTGGCAGGAGTGTCCAGTTAGAACTTGTCTAATTGAAGACTGTTGGAACAGGGCTCAGTTTTGAGCTTTTTTATTGGTTAATTGAGTAATTTGTTTAAATCAGTTTGCTCATTTTCTATTGTTATATAAAAAATGCACGTTAGTCATCTGCTTTTACTGCATTTGTGTTTCTTCCTACTTTATTGCATTTATTCTGCTGCATTTATTACTGCTTGTTAGTAGCCTGATTCAATTGTAACTGTTATTCTAAGCCTTTGGTTGAAGCACTTTGGCTTCAGACCAGATGTTTTACATTAAGAAAGTTTGTGGTCTGCACTGTTGTGGCAGGACAGGTAGCTTACATCCTTCTAAGTTGGGAGTTGCTGATCAAAGGCTTAGTGTCTGTTATTCTAAAAGTGTATTAGTTCTGGTTTAAGCACTTGGGCTTCAGGCCAGTTATTTTACATTAAGAAGGTTTGGTCTGCACTTTTGTGGGAGGAGAGGGTAGATTCTGCCCTTCTGAGCTGGATATTTCTGGTTAAAGGCTTATTGTGCCTGCTTATTTGAACTGTTACTTTCTGAAATTGGTATGCCTTATTTCCTGTAGCATAGACTAAATTCAGACCTGCTGAATCTAGCTTTGTTTGTATAACTTGAGCACTAATCCAGACCAACTTTTTTTGGAGAAGGTTCCCCTGTGCCCTAGTGGCAGGAGTGTGCAGTTAGAATTTGTCTGATCAAAGACTGCTGGAACGGGACTCATTTGCTACTGTTATATTAAAAAAAAATACACTTTATCCATCACCGCTTAGCTAGGGTTAAACTATTCCCGGCACTATAAAGTCTGCTCTTCAAATTTTCCCTTAGAACAATCCATTTTTTTTTAGTTTTAGCACTGAAATCTGTTTTTTTTTTTTGAGCTCAGCACTTGTTAAGAACTCATTGTAAGCACAAAATAAGCTACAAATTCCTACAGCACTCAACTTTCCTCACGTGTCTAGAGGAAAACAGTTTTTAGTACTTAATAAATAAGCACCTATCCAGGCATGTCTAAGGGTCAACTCCCAATGTTTTCTCCTGTCTACCTGATGAATCTGGGCATCTTGTGGCAATGCAGCAATTGCCTCATGTACACAGACAACCCTCTCCTCCTACCACCCAACACTACAACCTGTGAGAGATGCACTTGTATAGCCAAACTGGAAGCAAAGCTCTCTTCACCCAAGACTGGACTAGACAGTCAAGAGGAGAAGGTAAACACTTGCAACACACCACACTCATCACATAGTCCAACAAAACCAACACCACCAAAACACACACATAGCAACACAAAACACACACATAAATTCACGGAGGCTCTCAATAAAAATCTGCTCAAGCAACAGAGACCTCCAAATCAGAAACGCATGCAACCTCCACCCCCCAACACAACCCAAATGGCACATAGTCCACAACCTCAGTGTGCCACTCATCCACAGCTCATAAGGCATAACAGCGTACCCAACATTCTAGTCATAAGTGACTCTATAGTCAGGCACACTAGTGTTCCACTCACCGGGCTAAACAAGGATAAAGTTAGTGTTAGCTGCCTGTCAGGTGCCAGGATCTGCCACATAATGCACACACTCAGGTTACTCCACAAGAAGTACAAATATAACTCTGTCATTGTCCATGTTGGTCCATGGAGGAGCTCTCCAATCCTGTAGCTCAGGCAGGAATGACCCTAGCACTGAGTAGCATCATGCCATCACCCAGAATGATACCACTGTACAAGGACAAAATGATTGACTTCAACAATTGTCTAAGCTTCTGGTGTCATTCTAAGGGGATATAGTATCTGTCTGCCTGGGATGACATGATTGACAAACCATGATGCTTTGCCAGAGATGGCCTTCACCTGTCACATGTGGGATTCCGGATACTGCCTAAGGCTCTTGCCACCCCTATAGTGACTTTTTTAGGCAAGGTTCAAATGACAAATTCACCACTGTAAGTGGTACAAGCAAAATTTGAAGGTAATGGTACTCAATGCTAGAAGTCTAAACCTCAAAATGCATTCACTCGAGGCACTCCTTAAAATGGAGAACATCAACATCTGTGCAGTGACAGAAACATGGGTCAAGGCTCCAGAGAGCACTCCTGCATTACCAGGCTATAATTCATACCAAACCTTTTGGCCACCTAACATGGACCAAAACACTAAAGGTGGAAACATGCCCATATTCATTAAGGATATCTACACCTCCAGGCTAGTTGCTCAGCATAATGCATCCGAGATTATCCAAATGGAACTAATTCTGGGTAAGACCGTAATCCAAATTGCAACTTACTACAGATCCCCCACCATGCCCTAGGATTCCCACTCCTCATTTCTTGATACACCGGAAAATATTAGGGTACAACCCAACACCCTAATAATGGGCGATTTCAACTACCCCACCATTAACTGGGAAAATACTCATGTACCAACTCTTATGCTCAACATTTTCTGGAATTCATAAATTCTACTGCCTTGGATCAACTTATCCACACCCCCACCAGGGGCAGCAATATCCTAGACTTGGTCATTACCAACATGGGCGACCGGTGTGCCACACCAGAGGTCAATTCCTCATTGGTCAGAACCGACCACAAGCCAATCAGCCTAAGCATGCACATCTCACCCCCACCCCCCATTAGGGAAACCACTGTAAAAGATGTCTCCAAAGCCATCTTCACGCTTCTTAAGACAGAAGTGGCAAACTTCATGACACCCATGCAGACAGACAATAGAGGTACAACTGCTGAATCCTACACAAATGCACTTTATAAGCACTTACATGAGTGCATGGATCATGCTATCCCTAACAGAACCAAGACGCTTTCCTCCATAAAAAGGAAGCCAATCTGGTGGTCCCCTGCCATTAACAAACTCTACAACAGAAGAAAGAAACTGTTGCAAAAAAGAGTAAAATTCCATGACTGGAAGAACTCCCTGGTCAGCCTCAGTAAGTGGCTGACAGCCCTCATAAAATCCCCCAAAGCTAGTTATGAAAACAAAATCAACACTGATTCTAAAGACAACCACAAAGCATTCTATAGCTATGTCAAGAATCTTACTGGCAACACTCAGATCTGCTCTGAGTTACAGCACAATGTCACTAAATATACAGAGCCAACTGATATTGCCAACATCCTGGCAGATAGGTTCATGCTAATTTTAATCCCCTCATCCCCTAAAGTGCCCATCTCTATACCGGAAGAATGCAAAGATCCTGTAATCACGGCTGCACAGGTAAAAAACACACTCTCCAAAGCCAAGAACACAGCATCCATGGGACCTGACAACATCCCAGGCTGTGTTGTACATGAACTACAGAATGAACTGGTGCCCCACCTAAGCACCATGTACAATCATAGCCTCAACTCAGCCTTTGTGCCCATTGAATGGCACACAGTGATGGTTATCCCACTCCACAATGGGGGAACCACCACGGACCCTGGGAACTACTGCCTCATTAGCCTAATGAGCCTGGTCTGCAAGGCCATGGAACGTATCATCATGAAACTTATAAGCAATGACATTGGTAATCTCCAATCTCTGGACCCCTCCCAGTTCGGGTTTGTGAAAGGCAGATCATGTCTCCTAAACCTGACTGACTTCTTTGAAGCAGTCACCAAAGTCTTAGACGAGGGCAAGGTGGTTCACACAGCCTATCTAGATCTCACCAAGGCTTTTGAAACCATCCCCCACTCTGGAATTATACATAAGCTCACTAAACTAGGTATAAATCCCTATGTCACAAGATGGGTTGCCAACTGGCTCACTGACAGAACCCACACTGTGAAAGTAGCAGACTCCAAATCCGACTTTCAGACCAGTGACAAGTGCAGTACCAAAGGGTTCAGTCCTGGGTCCCCTCCTGTTTGGTATCTACATTTCTGAAGTACAGGCTAACACAGAAGGTCTTTAGCTAATGAAGTTCACAGATGACTGCAAGCAAGGAGCCATAATTGAAACTCCTAACGATGTGGACATCCTAAAAAAGGGTCTCACTGAGACAGATGCCTGGTGTCAAAGCCATGGCCTCAAGTTCAATGCCAAAAAGTGAATTGTCATCCTCTTTTGTAAAAACTCTTTGCCCATGAGCTACCACATAGATGGTAGTCTAACACTGAAAGTGTAATAAGTGACCTTGGGACATAGGTAGACAGTAGTCTCTCCTTTGATAATCACATCACCACAGTAGTCAGGAAATCCTTCTATGTGGCACACCTCATCAAAAAAGGTTTCTCATCCAGGAAAAAGAGGTCATTGTTCCCCTCCACTCATCACTCATTAGACCCATTATAGAGTACAACACCCCTTTTGCTATATACCTCACAAGACATCTACAACAACTGGAAAGGCCACAGAAATACCTCACAAAGAGGATTACCAGCCTCAAACAGATGCCCTACACAGACCGTCTCAAAAAACTCCAGCTTTAGTCCATCGCATATTGCCTACTCAG
>NC_056740.1:40112274-40204774 GCF_019279795.1 Protopterus annectens | reverse complement strand
TTTATGAGTAAGAGAAACAGCTTTTATTGTCTGAATTGAAAAAAAAAGAGATATTACAGCACAACAGCTGCACAGTATATACAGCATTCCACACAGGCAAGACTATAAATGCCCTAAAGATAAGGGTTACTAAACACTTATCAGACATCTGACTAAAATATCTTAATAATCCACTAACAAGACATGAACTACACTGCAGAAACTTTGAACAGTTTGCATTCCTCAAAGTGGAGAATGTAACAACTGGCCCACATGAAGGCAACATAGGACCTATAGTTGAGAAAAAAGAACAGGAGTGTCAAATTTGCCCACATGTTTACTGGCACCCAGGACTGAGCACAAACTGCTGCATCAAATCTGTACTTGAACTCAAAAAACTGGACCATAATAGCCTTTACTAACAGATACTGTATTGTTTATATTTCTTCACTGTCTTTTTAATTAGCATTATACTTAAATTGTTTGACTACTACAGGATCACTTAGGGAAAAAATTAGGTAAGTTAACATCATGGGCTTAGAAGCCCTTTTAAATTAATATGTCACAATGCCTTCTAAAATGGAGTTCTTTCAATTTAACTTCCAATGCATTTGTCAGGAATAGCATTACTAGTGAGCATAAGTGATAAAACATTCCCAAATTAAGTTATACAAGATTTTAACACTGGTTTATATGCACTCCTTGTTTAATGTTATAAAATCTGTTGATATTTTATTCCTGGTCTTGTAACCAAGTCTGTCATGTACACATATTTATTATTTAGTGGAGTTAACCATATGAATGTAGTTAATGCTATTGTACTATTCAAAACTAATCTGAAGAAGCCTCACCCACATGTTAAGTGAAAGCGTTTTTGACTCCTCTGAGTTTATTATTTTGCTCTTTTTCCTTACTTGCATCAGTTTCAATAACAGCAGTAAACTGATGATGTTTCTCAAGGCCAAAATGTACCTTTTACATTATGTCAGCATAGCCATTGTGATGACCATGCCCTTGCCCAGCAATCAAGGAGCCTCAATTCTCACCACTAACACCAGGGAGGTCATCTCCGAGATGAGAGGGAAAGGATAACTAATACACACAGTAAAGTACAATTTCCCTTAAGTGCACACAGAGATCACAGTCAGTCTGGGGCGGGTTGCTCCTTTGCTCACCAGGTCTCCAATAAGGCTCCCCACTGGCACAGCTATAGGGTCCAGATCCCAGTCTAACTGGGCAAGCTAAAACCTCCACTACTCTCTCTGTCCAACCAGTGCTTTGTGTCCCTGCCAAGTAGCTGACACAACACACACACACTTTGAGATAAGTATTTATACAACTTCACAGACACTCCTGGGAAAGGCTGACACAGATTCTCCAACTGTGCCCCTTTACCCAGACTACACGGAAATAATTACTGCCACCACCCAGTTAATAATATCAGCTACTAAAAGGCCCTTAAAAGGGTGTCCAATTATTACTGTGCAATATTAATATCCAATAGTAGTATGACTAACAGTCAAGGCTTACTTTAGAGTGGCCTATTACAATAACCTCTATAAATATGCAATGTACTCTAGAGCTTTTCTCTACACAAATCAGCCACAGGTAGAAAGTTTTAAAAATATTTCATAATAAATAATTAAAACACAAGACAAAACTACTACACCACAGAGATATCTAAGAGTTCAGAGATCACACAGAAACTTAAAATTATATAGTAGGACAGGTATGATTTCAAAGAAACATACCTAATAAATCTTTACTAGCTTTAACTATTCCTATAAGAAATCACAGTGCTAAAGCTTACATGTGAGCATAAGGCAGAATGCTGATAAGACAGATGTCCAAAGTCAAAATGCTTTTCAGTCTCTTGTGAGAAATAGTATTTAAACATTACTAACAAACATGTCTCTAAGGTCCTCCCAAAATTACATCAGTTTTGACACACAGGTTTTCCCAGTATTCATACTGCATCATCTTAACACCTGGTCTGAGTTCTCAGGCCACAAACTGCATTATTTAGCAATCTAACACCTCCTCAGAAACTTACAACAATACAAGACATTTCACATGTATATGCTAGCATAAACCAGAGCAATAAAGCCCTTCCACATTTAAATTCTAGTCATAAACTTTAGCCTTAAAACAATGGGCATGAAATTTTCATCCAGCTGCCCTGGAGCTGAATTCTAACATAAAAGGGTACAACATGCTTCACTGGGCCAGTAAAGTGCAATGTTGTCACATACTTTGCAGTTCCACATTTCACAGTATTGTTTACACTCAAGAAATATGCCTGTATTTTGCATTTATTTACAAATGCCAGAATTATATATCAAATTCTATTTGACTAGGCTGGCAGACTTCGCCCGTCTCTCCACAATTATCACGTCCGTCCCCCCCCCAGGGAACTCGAGCAAGTTTTTCAAGTGCCCCTTGAAAACATTGCTGTATCAGGTCTGTCTGCGTGTACCTCACCCCATTCCCTGTCTTGAGAGCCCATCTGCACTGGTATTGCTACTCCCACTGCGGTGCTGCACTGACATATCATATGCTTGCAACCCCAGACTCCATCTTAGCAACTTGGCATTTTGCTGAATGGCTCGATTTAACCATGTTAGAGGGTTGTGATCTGTCATCACAGTGAATTTTCTTCCATACAGATAAGGCTGATGTTTTTGTAGTGCCCACACTATGGCTATACATTCCTTTTCTACCGCTGCATAGCATTCCTCCCTGGGTTGGAGCCTACGGCTGAGATAAATCACTGAGTGCTCTTCTCCTTCTGAAGAAATCTGGCTAAGTACAGCCCCCACCCTATAGTTTGAAGCATCCACCTGCACAACAAAGTCTTTGCTGTAGTCTGGACTTGCTAACACAGGGGGTCCTCCCAAAGCTTCCTTAAGCTTCTGAAATGCCTGCTCACATGCTGGGGTCCACGCTACCTTATCTGGCCTGTTCTTCCTTGTCAGGTCTGTGAGAGAAGCAGCTATGGTACTATAACTAGGAATTAACTTTCTATAGTACCTTGCTGCCCCTAAGAATGCCCATACCTGCTTTTTGGTAACAGGTGCAAGCCATGCCTGAATAGCTTCCACTTTGGCAGGTTCTGGCTTTATCTTAATACTCCCCACTCTATGTCCTATGTAGGAGACCTCTGCCAGACCCACCTGACATGTGCTCGGCTTAATGGTCAACCCTGCCCTGTGTAGTCTGCCCAGCACCTCTGTGACATGCTGAAGGTGCTCTTGCCAGGAATGGCTGTAGATGGTAATATCATCTAGGTAAGCAAGGGCAAAACCTCCTGCTTCTCTAGGATATTACCCACCAGCCTCTGGAAAGTCGCTGTGGCATTCATCATCCCAAAGGGCATCTTTGTGAACTCATACAAGCCAAAAGGAGTCACAGAGGCTGACTTCTCCCTAGCACTGGGGCTCAAGGGCACATGCCAGTAACCCTTGGTAAGATCAATGGTTGTAAGATACTCAGACCCATCCAGCTGCTCTAGGGCCTCATCTGTTCTAGGCATGGGGTAAGCATCTGACTCTGTGCGACTATTTAATTTCCTGTAATCCACACAGAACCTGGTGCTGCTATCCTTTTTTGGCACCAGTACCACTGGTGAAGCCCAGGGACTGTTGGACTGTTGAATCTCCCCTAGTTCCAACATCTCCTGTACCTCCTCCCTCAGAGTCTGTTTAACTCTCTCAGGCACCCTATAAGGGGCCTGCCTGATAGGCCTTTGGGGTCCTGTATCCACCTGGTGCTGCACTGGGTGGGTGCTCCCTGGTTTCCCGGTGAACATGCCCCAAACTCCTGCAACACTGCTCGGATTTCTCAAATCTGGGCAAGAGATAGCTGCTGGGACATTGCTACCCCTTCCACCGAGGTGTTAGCCCAAGCCTTACTTAGGAGATCAGTCACAAGATCTCTCTCAGACTCCTCCTGCAATCCATTGCAAATGCTCAGCACAACGGTCTCCCTATCATGGTAAGGTTTCATCATATTAACATGGTACAATTTCTGCCCCTGCCATCTGCCTACCACTTCCACCATGTAGTTAAAATCATTTACCTTTCTTACCAGCTTGTAGGGTCCCTCCCAAGCTGCCTGCAACTTGTTGTGTCTGACAGGAATGAGAACCATCACCTGCTGCCCTACAGCATACTCTCTAGCTTGAGTATTTCTGTCATACCACACCTTTTTCTGTTCTTGGGCTTCTGCCAGGTTTTCCTGGGCCAGACCCATGAGTTCCCAAAGACTTGTCCTGAGGTTCAGGACATATGCCACAACAGACTCCTTGTGAGATTCACACTCACCTTCCCACTCATCTCGAATTAAATCTAGAGGTCCCCTCACCTTATGCCCATACAGCAATTCAAAGGGTGAAAAACTTGTGGATTCCTGGGGAACCTCTCTGTAAACAAACAACAGATGGGGCAAATATTTGTCCCACTCCCTCTTAAACTGATCTGCAAATGCCCATAGCATGGACTTGATGGTAGAGTTTAACCTCTCAACAAGACCATTAGTCTATGGATGGTAGGGGGTGGTCTTCATGTGCTTCACACCACAGGACTTCCACAGACAAGCCAGTAGGTCTGACATAAAATCGGCACCTCTATCAGACAGCATTTCCTTTGGGAAACCTACCCTGCTGAAAATCTCTAGCAAAGCACTTGTCACCTTCTCTGCCTTAATGGAGGACAAAGCCACTGCCTTAGGGTATCCTGTAGCATAATCTACCATCACTAGGATATACTTCCTCGCTGTGGAACTTGGGGCACTCAGAGGACTCACAATATCCATAGCTACCCACAGAAATGGCTCCTCAATCACAGGCAAAGGCATCAAAGGAACTCTCACCTTGTCTCCTGCCTTGCCTACCTTTTGGCACTGCTCACAGGTCCTGCAGTACCCTGTTACCTCTCTGTGGAAATTCCAGGCAAATAGAAGTTTTGCATAATACACCTCTTTGCACATTTTATGCCCATATGACCTGTAAAGGGAATATCATGGGCTATGGCTAGAAGCACCAGATGGTAAGCTCTAGGCATTACCAACTGCTGTACTCTCTCGCCTTCTAGCCCTCCCTCAGGGGTCCACTCTCTGTACAGTAACCCTTTGTTCAAGTATACAGATTATCCCTTCCCTTGAGAATCAGGTGCCTCCCTAGCTACCTGCCACAGGCTTTGCAATGTAGTGTCTGAGAGCTGAGCCTGTCTTAGGCCTGTCCTTGTAACCCTTCCCAGCTCCCCTTCCACAGGAAGACTGGCATCCTCTGACAGTAGTGCTTCACTGTCAGCCTGGGTACTACTACTCACCTCTATCTTTTCAGTTACCCTGTCCAAGGGAACATCAGTACCCACATGCAGCTGTGGCTCACATTCAGTCTCACTGCTACAGTGTAGCTTGCTCCCTGAAGTAACCACCTCAACAGTCCTGGCTGCAAGTATGCAGTCTGTCTGGGTCTCCCCCAGGCCACCAGACCCACATGCTTGTCACCTAGCCTCACTGCATGTAACTGCATAAGTACATAGCACTGCCTTATCCAAATCCTTCTCTCTTAGGACATCTGCAGGATGGTAGTTCCATACCCCTGTTGTCTCAAAACAAACTACTATTGGCATTTTGTCTTTCCCACTTACTGGCTCCCTCACCTTTGGTTCCCCACCTTGCTTCTGTGGACATCTCTATGCCACATGGCCCCACAGGTTGCAGTCAAAACATTTAACCCTAGCTCCTGGATGTGTACCTGGACTAGTGGCTTCTCCTGCTACTGGCAGATTCTGTTGGGGTATTCTGTGCTGCCCACCATGAGTTCCTTTAGTCCCATGAGCAGTACTGGGCATCACTTTCCTGTGCAGGGCTGCCCTGCTTGCTAGGTATAGGTATCCCTTCTTCCCCAACTCCTCCGAAGTAGCACACTGTTTATCAGATAACCAGATCCTCATGTCCTCAGGCAAAGTGATAAGGGCTTGTTCCCTTACCAAAAGGTCTGCCAGCCATTCAAAAGTGGTGACCTGACATCCACTCACCCAGCTATGAAAATAAGTGCTCAGTTCAACAACATATTCACATACATTTTCATCTGCCTTGCGTCTATGCTCACAAAACTTTTCCCTATACATTTCAGGTGTTAGCTTAAAACATTCTAATAAACGTCTTTTTACAGCAGTATAATCAAAACAGTCAGTGTTATGCATTTTTGCTAAAGTCATTACAGCTTTACCATGGAGTAAGGGGGTCAGGAGCCCAGAGCCCTTGGTCAACTTTATATTGTTTACATACCTGCTCAAACATATGAATGAAGCTATCAAAATTATCCCTCTCTTTAAACTGTGGAATAAATTTACTGACCTTTTATGCTTCTGGGGTCCGGTTACTCCCTTCCCATTACCTCCATAACTCTGGCGAAAAGTTAGCATTTCCCTCTCATGCCTCCTCTGCCATTCATTTTTCTCAGCTTGTAGACTTCTCATTTTTTCGGCCGCTTCTAGTTCCATATGCCTGGCCTCCAACTCAAGTCTCTTTATCTCCAGCTGGATTTTTAAGTACACTGCAGAAAGGTTGAGCTGTCCATTCTCCCAGGATATTGTATCTCCACTGTCAGTCTGATTGTCCTCCAGGCTGCTGTTTGCTGATGCAGCTGTAACCAAGGCTGCAATTGGGTCTGCTTTAGTCAGATTTCCATGCACCAGTCCCCTAGCCTGGCACATCTCCACCAGCTGGCTCCTTGTCAGCTTTCCATACTCTTCTGCTGTTATGCTGCCTGCTCACCCTGACTAACACTAAGCTAACAAAAGAAATAAAACAATTGTGATCTGAACTCTAAGTATACACTACATGGCTGTTTTAGAGTACAAAACACTTTTAGAGATCACTGTACATAAGCTACAGGAATTCTGTCTACCCATACCACTACAAGCCAATTAGTATGTGAAGTAGATCCCACCACTTCCAGCACTTGTGACGACCGTGCCCTGGCCCAGCAATCAAGGAGCCTCAATCCTCACCACTAACACCAGGGAGGTTGTCTCCGAGAAGAGAGGAAAGGATAACTAATACACAGAGTAAAGTACAATTTCCCTTATGTGCACACAGAGATCACAGTTAGTCTGGGGTTGGTTGCTCCTTTGCTCACCAGGTCCCCAATAAGACTCCCCACTGGCACAGCTATAGGGTCCAGATCTCAGCTTAACTGGGCAAGCTAAAACCTCCAGTACCCTCTCTGTCCAACTATTGCTTCATATCCCTGCCAAGTAGCTGACACAACACACACACACTTTGAGATAAGTATTTATACAACTTCACAGACACTCCTGGGAAAGGCTGACACAGATTCTCTAACTGTGCCCCTTTACCCAGACTATTTGGTAGTAATTACTGACACCACCCAGTTAATAATATCAGCTACTAAAAGGCCCTTAAAAGGGTGTCCAATTATTACTGTGCAATATTAATATCCAATGGTAGTATGACTAACAGTCAAGGATTACTTTAGAGTGGCCTATTACAATAACCTCTATAAATATGCAATGTACTCCAGAGATTATCTCTACACAAATCAGCTACAGGTAGAAGGTTTTAAAAATATTTAATAATAAATAATTAAAACACAAGACAAATCTACTACACCACAGAGATATCTAAGAGTTCAGAGATCACACAGAAACTTAAAATTATACAGTAGGACAGGTCTGATTTCAAATAAAAATACCTAATTAATCTTTACTTGCTTTAACCATTCCTACAAGAAATCACAGTGCTAAAGCTTACATGTGAGCATAAGGCAGAGTGCTGATAAGTTAGATGTCCAAAGTCAAAATGCTTTTCAGTCTCTTGTGAGAAATATTATTTAAATATTACTAACAAACATGTCTCTAAGGCCCTCCCAAAATTACATCATTTTTGAGACTTAGGTTTTCCCAGTATTCATATTGCATCATCTTAACACCTGGTCTGAATTCTCAGACCACAAACTGCATTATTTAGCAATCTAACACCTCCTCAGAAACTTACAACAATACACAACATTTCACATGCATATGCTAGCAGAAACCAGAGCTATAAAGCCCTTCCACATCTAAATTCTAGTCATAAACTTTAGCCTTAAATCAATGGGCATGACATCTTCATCCAGCCGCTCTGGAGCCAAATTCTAACATGAAAGGGTACAACATGCTTCACTGGGCTAGTAGAGTGCAATGTTGTCACATATTTTGCAGTTCCACATTTCACAGTATTCTTTACACTCAAGAAACATGCCTGTATTTTGCAATTATTTACAAATGCCAGAATTATATATCAAATTCTATTTGACTAGGCTGGCAGCCTTCGTCTATCTCTCCCCAATCGTCACAGTCACCATCCATAATCTTATCTCAAGGTTTATGTAATAAACCTCCCTGGGCTCAGTTCATGTGGCCTGAGGTAATGCTGACTTCCTGCCCTGATGAGATTCACTACTTCCTTTTAATAAGCACTAGCTTCACACATTTTTATGTATCTTTTCAGCAGATATTCACATATTTGTGATATCTCTTCCATCATAGGCTTAGCTTCTATTATTTTACAGCCTGTAACATCTACACTGTTTTAGTATGTAAGACCATTGACAGTGGACTTATCTTTATATTATACTTAATGTTTCTTTGTACTGTATTAACAATCTATGGCTTTACTATCAAAATGTGGAATGGCATATACTCAAAACTGGAATGGATGAACGTGTCTTCCAATTTCCGTAATGTTTTTCTACAAATGTTCAAATGCACATTAGCAAATGGTAGTGTACATTCGCTAATGTGCATTTGACTTTCTGATAACAGATTGTACTACAATGGGGATCGGGAAGTTTACCTTTTTCCTTACTGTAGTATGATCTCGGAGTTGGAATATATAATTTGCAAGGGGTGTGGGGGGTAATGAGAGGCTTGCCCCCCTGCAAAATAGTAAACACTTGTGCTGTTGATGTATAATTTCTATGGCAGCTACAGCACAAATGCCTGAAGGTCTGATGACACCGCCTGACATTCCAAATTTAGTCGAATGTGAACATCATGGTGATGATTTTCATATTCCATTAAAGTGACTTTGCCACTTTGCCAAATTCAGAATGTCAGTTCGATCAAGTCAGTAGATTTTTTTTTATTTTTAGCTTTTTGATAGTAAACCCAATCTATGAATTCTATTCTACTAATTTCAATTATAGATAGATTAATATCTTGCTTTTACTTAATTATGAAGTAAATTCCATTTACCACCAAGGACTACATAGTCTGTACAGCTGCATATTTTTCCACTCTCCACAGACAACTATGCAAAGTTTTTTTTGCAATAGGCACTGGTACAAGACACACTTACTGAAGGCTTGCTGATTCCCATGGTGGGAACTAGAGTTTGCTGTTTTATAAGGATTACTACTGTGGTATTTATGACTTATTATACATGTTACTGACAACCTCTTATAATGCTCCTGTTTGGGCAGTCCTTAGATGGAACAAACTGAAAGTTCTCTCTTTCCTAATTTAACCCTGTTTAGTTCACTGTAATAAAATGTTGCAGTTAATCTTAGACCTAGAGCATAGAGCGCTCTTCCTTTTCTCTCTGAATACACTTATAATTGATATATCACTACAAAGTTGAATTCAGTCTGTCATGGAAAGTGAAGTATGCTACCTGACTTAAAGGATACAAGGTAGGTCCTCCCAGTCTCAGGTTTAGCCAGATTGTCATGACTAGATGCACTTATTATTATTACAGTTTAATACTTCAGGATTTTAATTTGACAGTTTGTCACATATGTTTTAGTACTTGTTGCCCCTTCTAAACATAGCAAATAGCAATCACATTGCAGATACAATAATGCACTAATACTTATACATAGACAACATTTATAAAAAGTGTTTCTATCAATTAGGCACTAGACACAGAGGACAGAAATACAGCACCTAAGCTATATAACCTATTAGCTACCAGTAGAAGTAGATATGCAGAATAGCTATGAAAGATGAGACATCCTATTATAGCTTGAATGAACTGCCTGTGACACACATTTATGGTCCCAGTTCAAGTGAATTGACAGTGGTCTCTGTGTGAAAGCAGATAAGTTCTGCATGTCATGTAAATTGGATTTACATCTGACAAACCCCTTTTACAGGAGAAAACACTCATCTATTGTTTTTCAATAAAGATGTTTTGATTTCTAAACATGCTATAATTGTTTGATTACTCTAAAGTCTCAACTGAGCTTGTCTACAGTGCATGGTTCTTTGTTCTTGATTTTTTTTTATGATTCTAAGCCAACAGCTTTGTTGCTCACAAGTATCAGTTTTCCCTGTGATCTACTAGATATAGATATAGATATAGATATATAGATATAGATATAGATATAGATATAGATATAGATATAGATATAGATATGTATGTATAAAATTGTCCAACATGTTGGTGGTGAAGTGCAGATTTTAATGATCATAACAATGAAATGTTGCTTTTATTAAGGAAATGTACATGTGGTCATAGGCAGATTATAATAGGGGGAAACAGGCAGCACAAGTCTCATAACCTTTGGGGTGGGGAGGGCAGCCAGCAGAACATTTTAATTTAGTCCATTTGTACTTGTAGCGCAAAAAAAGAAAGTCTTTCATTCTCCCAAAGACCAGAGACCATGGAAGAAGTCATAGTATGTACAGATCTCTTCCCCAAAATCCAGACATAGTAGACAAAATACAAGAAGCATTGGCACACCTGACCATTGGTGAAATTATGTTTACTGGATGGGTTCTACCAACAGATGAAAGAACAACAGTGAAGAAATGCAGCAGGTGTGTGTGTGTGTGTGTGTGTGTGTGTGTGTGTGTGTGTGTGTGTGTGTGTGTGCGTGAGTGCGTGCATGCTTGTGTGTGTGTGCGTGTGCATGTTCATGTGTGTGTGTGTGTGTGTGTGTGCGTGAGTGCGTGCGTGCTTGTGTGTGTGCATGCGTGTGCATGTTCATGTGTGTGTGTGTGTGTGTGTGTGTGTGTGCGTGTGCATGTGCGCGCGCGTGCGTGTGTGTGTATACAGAAGAGGAGGCTACAAAAGCTGTTAAAGATTTGCTTCCTGTAGTACTGAGTTCGATAACCTTCAGACTTCATGTGTTTCCGGTGTGATTCTTACCAAGTCATTTCACCAGGCAGTATTCCTGAGCTGCTCCTGAAAAAGTACATTTGTGTGCAGAGTGCTATCCATGGCTGTTTGTAAATGCATTACATATTTGTCTTTTGAATCCCTACAACTTTCACTTAGCAGCTAACAAGCGCTTCACTGTATGCTCTTTGATTATGAATCCCAGCTCATCTCTTAAAGTTCAACTGGTTGCCAGATATATTTTCATTTAATGTGACTTTCAAGGGAACTGTTTCTCATGCTAAGTCTGATTTCAACGGGAAAGGGTTTGTTTTCTTCAGAAAATGACTGCCAGCATGTTGCTGTAAATACTAAAGTAAAGGTTTTAAATGAACTCTAAACCTCTGTCATGATTTCAAAGTAAAGATGAAAATATTATGCATATTGAAAGGTTTGGACAGTGTTTTATGGTAATTGGAGAGAGACAGCCAAGTAATGGGATATTAGTATGGCTGGTGGGGATATGGTTATTTAACCTGCATAGGGTCCACTTTGACCACAATCCAGCTCTGCTCTCTCTGGAGGCTTATGCTGCAAAAAAACAGCATTAGCAGCCATTTAAGTAAGTCAGACCTGTAATAAGTGTTGTCAGAGGTGATAGCTATTCTTGATGTTAGGTAAGCTATAGGAAGGTCTAAAATGTGAATAGGTGTCCTGCAAGGATGTAGCCCCCCCCCCAAAAAAAAAAAAAAAAAAAAAACAGTAAGCTATATGTAGCAATAATTTTTATTTTTGTAAGAACTTATGGACTGATGAATGAAAGGTGCTGCAGCATCTATATTGTGTTAAATTGTTTTGTTCATTACATCCGTCCTCAACCCCTTTTTCCCATTGGGTCAGAGTGTCACTTCAACAGTGACAATCATCTCAAGCCAAGGTTTACACCACCAGGTGGCTAGCCCTGCCACAGTAGTTCCTTCATACCACTCACTCACCTACAGCCAACTTAGAGTGTCCAGTCCACCTACTTCATGTCTTTGGAATGTGGGAAGAAACCAGAGCACCCAAAGGAAACCCACACGACCACAAAGGAGGACATGCAGGCTCTACACAGAAAGCACCCCAGCCAAAAATCAAACTGGAGAGCCTCTTGCTGTGAGGTGACAATGTTAACCACTGCACCACTGAGGCCACCCTACACTGAGTAATTAATTTCTAATTAGGCCTGAACTGTGCAATATAGTCTAAACATGTCACATTTTAGTCACATATTTTGGCAGTGCCTTCTTTACAGCCTCCAGCTGTGAAGAGGTTGATATTTGCCAGGTCATGTAGTCTGCATTATTTGAAGTGATAATCAGAATTGTCTGATCTTCTGAATTCATTATGTAGTCTTTGTTGTATATTACTGTGATGCAATCATCTCTACAAGATCAGATTGTAAGGGATTTCTGTATTTAGTTAAGAACTGTTACTGGGTCTGGTAGTCAGCAAAAATGACCAAAGCTTCAACTTGTTATTCAGGTGCTAGTTGCCCCAAGGGTGCAGGGCTTGAAACTTTCCACCTTAGTTTGCCTACAGTGCGACCTTGAGAAGTCACTTAACCAGACAGTGCTTTGGAGCAATTGGGAATTTGGGCTAGGCTCCTTAATGTTTTTTTCTGGGCCACAACCCTAGCGACTAACTATGAAGCTGTGGTTGTGTTTTGATAGCCATTTCCTATTGCATAACTGATCAACCTCTGGAAATGTTATGGCAATATTATAAGCACACCAATTTTAATGCAACATAGGGCATTTATTCAACAAGGGCAGCAGGCACTGCATTTTTAGATAAAGCACTGAAATACAGATTTATTTGCCAGCAGTAATGTCTACATTAGTAATAGTTCTCTTTAACAGTGAATTATTCAAGTGACTTTTACTTATGCAGAGATTGCACATATTGACTTAGCATCTGCTGTCAGTTTGATATTACACTTTCATCACAGATGCTATTCTACTTAAGCTGTGCTATACGTCGCTAGGTCTTAAGGTGTGATTTCTGTACACTGTGATGTATTTCTTCCAAGGTTATCAATAAACTGTAAATAATTTATTTCTTCAAAATAATAAGGAGTGAACACAGTTAACAAAGTGATTATAATTGCAGGTGAGGTGGGGGCTGAGTGCTATATGTGGACAGAAAAACCTTATGCTGTTATCATTGTTTTTTTTAAAACAGTCTTTTGTCTGGCTTCATAGGATGAACATGCGCGCGTGTGTGTATATGTGTATGTGTGTGTGTGTGTGTGTGTGTGTGTGTGTGCGCGCACGCGCGCGTGTGTGTGCATGTATGTATTATGTTGGTGGAAAACGTTACAGTGACTACTGTGTGACTGTGTGAAACAATTCTGAAATATGTGACTGTTGCTGTTATTATTTTGACATGGACAGTTGAGAAGGATGCAGTCAGCAGTATAGCAATAATTGCTGTGTTTGATGGATGTTTTTAGATAAAAATGACTGATGCAAATTTAATAAAATTAAAAACTCATTAGTCTGTCTTTATGGTATTAGTGTATATCTTTGTAAAGCAAACTGGAATACTTTACTGTGCCCATTTTTATTGCAATCAGACTTGTAATGTGTCATTAAAGTGGCCATAATTGAAAAGTAAAGGCATTGGTGGATTATAATGACAGCAGTTCAAGTGGTGTTGTATGGCTGAAACACTGTAAAAAGGCCATTATTGGTTAATATACTTTGTTTAATTGTTTATTGAAAAAGATTTTCAAAACTATAAAAGTGTTGCTGTATTAAACAAGAAACATGATTCAATGCAATCAGGAAGGTAACCCAGAAAAACATATGCATTTATGCATGGTCCTAGAAATGTGCGTGGGTGCCCCATGGTTTGAATGCAATCTTAAGACCAACGTACACTTAATCTGACATTGCATGTGGTAGTGGTAATTGGGGATGAGAGTGTTTGCAATTATGGTTAGAGTAATTACTAGCAAAAGGGATAGATTTTGTGTTGTGCTTCTGTGGTGTTGTATATGAATTTTGTCCATGTATCTTGTTTTGTGTTACTACTAGGGAAAGGGTTTAATTTTGCTACCTAATTTGTGCAGGGTTGGGATTAGGGACAAGAGAAAGGATATGCTTAGCACATAGCAGTAAGGTAGTACTGGGAGTAAAGTAAATGGCATGACTTATGTGGACAGTGACCTAACTTTTGACCAACATGTACCCATTGTTGTAAGAAAGTTCTCCTATATTGGTCAGCTTATAAACAAAGGGATTTTGTCTTAATCTAGAGATGTCATTGCCTCCCTTTACTTAGCCCCCATTAGTCCAAGCATTGAATATAATGCCCCATTTGTTATGTATTTGCCAGACACATGCAACAACTGTAACACCCAAAGAAGTATCTTGATAAAAGGTTACAAGGGCTAAACAGCATATCCTTCACGAACCATCTCAAGGCTCTGTCACTACACTCAATATCCTGCAGACTGCTAAGATATTACCTGTGTCTGGCACTCAAAGCACCCTCCAACCCAATACTGATGGATTTACTAAACATGGGAAAGTCAAATGGCATCAGAAATACCCAGTCTAAAGATCTAAACCTTTTCTGCAATATCAACAGAATGGTTTGGAAGGACAAGTATATCCTTGTCTTTCTAATGGACAGAGGCAGTTCTTAAATGCTTTATTCCATGCAAAGGTTCCCTCAAATTATCTATGGTATGATCTCAGTTATTATCATTAGGGGTAATATATAATTATTGACAAAGGGATGGGTATGGCCAATCTCTAACCAAATGAGATAGGTCAATTTTTTGCATAAAAAGGTAAAAGCTTTAAATGGCCCACAAGGGCAGCTAGCTTAGTACTTTCCTATGAGCCTATAAATAGAAAATGTCACCAGAGCAGCAGAAAGCAACCAGCCTAAACTAGGAGTGAGATTACACATACATGTACACACACATACACACACTCACACACACACACACACACACACACACACACACACACACACACACACACACACACACACACACACACACACACACACACACACACACACACACACACACACACACACACACACACACACACACACACACACACACACACACACACACACACACACAATAGAAAGAATATGCTAGTCATTGACCTAAGAAGTAAATCTGAGTTTAGAATGCATAAAGATAAAATACAGCATGAATGCAGAAACATACTGAATTAGAAATAAAAGGCACACACCAGAGCTGCAAAGAGATTGCACTGCTGCCTTGCAAGCAACTCAGTTGTGCATTGTGAAGCACTGACACAATTTTCTTCCCCTAGCCATCCACAGAATAGCTGCTTTTTGTTAGTCTTACAGCAAAATATGGTCCATCTAGCCCACTCCCCACTCGCTACTACAGTATATAAATGCCATAATGATTGGAGAGTTTCCCACCATTTCTTCAGCCAGTCTGACTGCCATGGGAATCCTGAGGTAATGTAGCAATTGCCTTATGTATAATGACAAACAGTTATTCCTAAAACAATCAGATACAACATGTGAGAGATGTATCTATACTATGAATTTGGAATCAATTCTGTCACATAACAACAAACCAGATATCAAACAGGTTGTCAGCAGACACACTTCACCTCTTGCACATAACAGGCTCACAACACATAAACCCATATATGCAGAGATACTCACTAGAAGCCTACCTAAAGATCAGAGACCACCCAAGCACAAACCTACTGCACTCACTGCAGACCCAACAAAATCCACTGCACATAATAATACACACAACAGTGTCTCGGCCAATAAGGCCCTAAGGCAAAACACCTTAAAACTAAATGTGTTGGTCATAGGTGACTCCATAGTGAGACACACAGATGTCCCTCTCACCATGCTGCACAAGGAAAGTGTCACAGTCAGCTGCTTGTCAGGTGCCAGGATCCATCAGATCAAGCATGCACTCAAGTCTCTCAACAACAAGTGCCATTATGACTCTGTCATGTCTATGTTGGAGTGAATGATTTGAGATGTACCTTATAGGACTGTATGAAGAGAGAGACATGACTCAGCTCTCAGATTATGTGTCCCAGGCAGGTATGTCCTTAGCCCTAGGCAGCATTTGACCTTCACCTAGGATGATGCCTCAATATAAACAAAAAATGATTGACTTCAACAATTGGCTTAACTTTTGGTGTTAATCCAGGGGGATTCAGTATCTGGCAGTCTGGGAAGATATATTTGACAGACCACACTGCTTTGCCTGAGATGGTCTTTACCTGTTACCTCTTGGCTTTTTACTGGCCTCCCCCATAGTGCCTTTTTTAGGCAATGTGATAACAACAAAATTCCCAATGCAAAAAAAAAAATCCACTAGAGACAAACCCAAGGTTATGCTGCTTAATGCTAGGAGTCTAAATTGGAAACTGCACTCACTGGAATCACTCCTTACCTTAGAAGATGCTAATGTCTGTGCAGTCACAGAGACATAGTTCAAGGTCACAGAGAGCACCCAATAATGCCTTCACATATTTAGATCTCAAGGCAAGTGAGAAAGAACCAAAGGTGGAGGTATACCTCTTCATTAAAGAAAAATACACCTCGAGACTGGTCGAACAGTATGACTCTCTAGAGCTACTCCATATCCAACTAACTGTATGCAAAACCCCCTTCCATATCATTACTAGCTATAGGTCCCCCATCATGAACCACAAGAACCACTCTGCCTTCCTGGACATACTTGAGTCACTCACTATACAGCCAAACACAATGGTGATTTCAACTATCCTTCCATCAACTGGGAGTCATATACAAGCACAAACATGCTCTCCCTAAGGTTCCTAGACTTTGTTAATACAAATGCTCTGGAACAAATACTCTGGACCCCCACAAGGGGCATGAATGTCCTAGACTTAGTACTTACAAACACAGGGGGTCTCTGCACTACTTCCTGTGTGTTGCCCTTCCTGGTAAGGTCTGATCATAAATCAGTCTGGTTCGTAGTAATGATCATGCCTGACCCCCTCCCCGAGCAAAATGGATGAAAAATGTCTCCAAGGGCAAAGGCATAAATAGTTTCAAACCCCCTGCTACCACTGTCAACAATGACTCCTATACAGAGGTGTAAACAAATGCCTGTATAAAAACCTATACAAATGTAAAGACTCAGTTGTATCTGAATGGATCAAAACAAGGTTCTCACAAAAACAAGTCACCCTAGTAGACATCAAGTGTATATAGGTTATACAACAAGAGAGAAACTAATGTCTAGGAGCAAGAGAGAACTGACTCAGCAGAAGAAGGACACCCTCCAGAGCTTGAATAAGCAAATTAGATATCTTGTAAAGTCCACTAAAACCAATCACAATGTTAAACTAGCATCCCTAGCAAAGGTTAATCGCAAGGCATTCTTTAGCTACATCAGAAATCTAAAAGGGAAGGCCCAGCTTTGTGCCTAACTAGTCATGGGCAGTACCACTCATACTGACCCTGAGGACATTGCCAACCTGCTAGCAGATAGATTTGATGAAAACTTCATCCCCTGTCCACACCAGACATACCCCAAAGCATATGTGTCAGTAGTCCTCTACCTAGCATCTCCAAAGAGCATGTCATAACCACACTCTCCATGGCCAAAAACACAGCCTCTATGGGACCAGACAACATTCCAGGCTGCTTACTAAATGGTCAAAAACATGATCTAGTGGAGCCACTTGGCACTCTCTTCAACCACAGCCTATGTACTGGCTTTTTCCCAGCAGATTGGAAAAAAGCACAGTAATTTCCTTGCACAAAGGGGGTCCATCAACCAACCCTGGGAACTACAGACCCATAAGCCTAACCAGACTTATCTGCAAGGCCATGGAGAGAATCATCATGGACCTTATTAACAAAGATATAGGTAACCTTCAGTCTCTTGACCTGACCCGATTTGGGTTTGTTATGGGTAGATCATGCTTATTAAACCTGATGGACTTCATTGAGAATGTCACCAAAGCCCTGAATGAAGGCAAAACAGTACATACAGCCTATCTTGACTTATCCCCAACTTTCGACACAATCACATACTCAGGCGTCATTGGGAAACTCATCCATCTGGGAATTAACCCATATGTCACTAAATGGATATTCAACTAACTTACTGACAGAACACATACAGTAAAAGTTAGGGATTCCATCTCTACCAGCAGACCAGTTACCAGGTTGTACCACAAGGACTTGTGCTGGACCCCTTACCATTTGGATTCAATTTCTCAGAAGTCCAGGCAAAAATAGATGGCCTATGGCTTACCAAGTTCATCAATGACTGCAAACTGGGTGCAATCATTGAGTTCTTCAATGATGTTGACATACTACAAAAAGGGCTTACATAGACAAATGATTGGTGTTAAAGCCATGGACTTACACTAAAATTATCATCCCTTTTTGCAAAGGGGAAGTCCCTGCAAATTACATTATTAATGGTACCCTCTTAGCTCAAATCCTGTGGTGAGATATTTGGGAAAACAGGTTGATAGCAACCTTAACTTTGATCACCATGTGTCCACAGTGGTAAGGAAGGCCTTCTTTGTTGCACATCTCATAAGAAATGGCATTGCATCCAGAGCTAAGGATGTTATAACTCCCCTGTACTCATCCTTCATCAGACCATTAATAGAGTACAATGTTCCCTTCTGCATGTACCTCACCAGACACCTGATGCAGCTGGAGAGACCTCAGAGGTTTCGCACCAAGACAATTCAGGGCCTTCAACACATGACCTACATTGACAGAATGAAGGCCCTGTCACTGTACTCTGTATCTTATAAGCTGCTGAGAGGCAACTTGTGCCTGGCTTACAGAGCAGTCTCAGACCCTGCCCTAATGGAAATGCTGCACATCACAAGAGCCTGTGAGATTAACAGGACATGCTTGAGAGACAGATGTGTTTGCCAGAGATTGCCACTCCTCTGGAACAAACTCTCAATTTACTTAAAACAGAGCTACTCAATGAACCTATTTAAGCATAACTTAGACAATTGGATGGCAAACCATTAATTTACCCTGGGGGTGTCACCCATGTCCCTCTTGGATAAGGGCAGTCAGTGCTGATCATAGGCTCACGATGCAAATGTAGACCATACAACTTAGACAGTAAGGGAACAAGGGTATAACATGGCAATGTTTATAAAGGCCCTAGGGCCAATAGCCTAGTAACCTCCTGTGAACCTATGAACAACACAGACCCAAACCAATAAAGGCAACAAGGATGCTGTCAGATAAACAAATGAAAGAAAAATAATGGGAGTTACGGGAGCATTACCATTTGCATAAATATTTTGTTTTCAGTTCCTGGGAGTTGCCAAAAAGTGGTTATCATGTTTTAGGTTCCAGCAACAAAGTGAGTATCCATAGAATTCCACTTAATATTCACAACTCCTGATCACTGTCCTTGCAAAACACCTGATATTTAAAAATGGACACATCTCTCAAATGTTGCCTCCAGGAATTAAATGTATGCAGAATTTTCAGCTGTTGCTTAAAAAACTAATAAATACTGAAATATGTTGCTTTTAGATAAGCAATCCTCTTTGTAAGCAAGTTATGTTCTTGTGGAAGACATTCTTACTTGTACCGAGGTGAACTGGGGTCTACTTTATGTGCTCGAAGTCCAAGAATACTGAATACAATATTCTCGGCACAAGTACACCGAAAGCGCAAAACATTGAAAAAGGAAATGGAAATCTCCGTAGATGGAGATTTCCATTTACTTCAATGTAGTGCAATGTCTGAGTTGGTATATTTAAGTAGCGGGGGTTATGGGGGGTGCAGGGGAGCTTTCCCCCCTGCCTACACTAGTTTAAATTCTTTTTTTTTGTGTATTTTTTTTTTTGGACTTCGATTGTTTAATAGTTCAATGCATATGGTTTGATCCATATGTATTCCAGCTATTAAACTTTCGAGATCCTAAAGTAGACCCGGTGAACTGAGGTGGGCTACCCGCCACGACTCTGAGCTGAGATACCAGATGACTAGAGGCCTCTAAGCTTCCAAAAAACATAAGTTGCCTGTTTTTTTTTGTCCTTCTTTATAATATGTACCAGACTTTTTTATTGTCTGTTGCCTACTTGTGTGCTGTGTACTAAACTACACTGTTATAATGCAATTGCCTGCAACACTGTGCCTGTAAAGTTGAATTGTATTGCTGTTTTCACTGTTTAGCAAGATTTTTTGTTGTTTCCACTGTTAAGTATTTACTGGTATTTTTTCACTATTTTAAAGCTGTCTTTTCTGGTTTTCCCACCAAACAGTACTTAATTAATTGATGTGTTAACTGTTTAAATCATTCTTTAGAGCCAACTGGCTGGTTTTCTGTTGTTTTAAATGTTTTTTCAGTGTCTCTCTGCTATTTTACTGCTGTGTTAAACATTTTCTAGTGTTTCCCACAGAAACTATGGTAACTAATAGCTGTTGTGATTAGTTTCAATCTGAATAGCTCGACCATAAATATAATCATGAAACTTTGAACATGCAGATACTATTGCCAAAAGTTCTTTCTCAATTTGAACATATTGCATTTCAGTTTGAGTAAGAGTTCTAGATGCAAAGGCTTCTGGTCTGCCTTCTTGAAGAATAACTGCACCAACACCAAATTTTGAAGCATCACAGGAAAGAGTTACTGGTTTATTAACATCATACTATCTCAATGTAGGTTGGGTGGCAATTGTCTACTTAAGTTCTTCAAATGCTCTCTTCTGCTTTTCCAACCAAGACCATGTAACCTTTTTGCGCATCAGCTCTCTCAATGGCACTGTCAACTCACTGAAGTCTGGTATAAACTTGTCTAAATAGTTGAACATACCAAGAAAACATTGTAGAGCTTGAACATTATCCAGTGCTGGCATCTCTAGAATGGCTACTTGCTTTGAAGGCTCAGGTTGCAAGCTGGTGCTGGTAAAAAAATGACCTACATATGTAACTTCTGGTAGTCTGAATTTGCACTTCAGAGGATTGAGCTTTAAGGTTACTTCACATGCTCTTCCTATAACTTTCCTAAAGGCTTCTGTCATGCTCTGCTTCACCATTGCCTCCAACCAATAAATCATCAACTATTATGGAGCAAGGATAACCTGAAAAAAAATGCTCCATTACACAACTGGACATTTGCCCAACTTGTCATCAAATACCTCAGCATACTCTGAGAAAATAACTTCAGCAAAAATGGAACTAGGGTGTGTGTATATATGATGAACTTCTTTGTTAAGGGAAAGCAGATTTCTTCTCAAACTATCTCTGAGACCCAGTAATGACTGCACAGGTCTTTGGACTACATAAAATAGTAAACTGTAGCAGTTCCTAGCCAAATAACATGAAAGAACTACTGAGCCTTTGCTTTGAATTACTTCACTTCCATAAGCAACAAGTTTCACACAACTGACCACATTAAGTTGCTTACCAGCTCTCACCTTAGCAAATGTTTCTGCTGACATAACATTACTCTTTGAGCCAGTGTCTACTTTGAGCTCAGTGGATTTACCATTGATCTGGACAGTACAAAACACATCACTATTTGCCAACAAATTTACTACATCAACTTTTTCACCAATTACTGATACACCATTTACATAGAAAGTAGGGTTTCGGCTCTCTGTATGATCAAATTGCTTTGCTTTTTTGAGTGACCCTTCTTTATAACTGTGTGAAGTTTACTTGATTTGCAAAACTGTTAAAAATGGTTCCATGTTTTACACTTGTGGCATTGCTGACCAAATGCTAAGCACTTTTCTCTTTTAGACTCATGATTGGCACCACAATTGTGACAGTTAACAATAAAGCTTGATTTTGGATTTGCTGACTCACAGTTGTACTGCACTGAGCATGTCCTTTTCACTGAACTAGTCTTAGAACTTCCTGGAAAACTACGGGTTTTACCTGCCACACCTGCAGAAGTTACAGCTACCATGTGCTTAGGTCTGCTTCTGATAGCCATGTGTTGCATGCTATCTACATTTGCTCTGGAGCCTGCTAAAACCATGATCTTATCACTTGCAAGCATACTTGTGTGCCTTTCTGTAACTTCATGGATTTGACAAATCTCAATAGCTTTGCTCAGCATTAAATCGTTGTCACAAAGCAAAATCTCACTGCATACCACACACAAGCCTGTCCTTTATTAACTCATCTTTTAAGTCACCAAACCTACACATTTTAGCTTTTGTTTCTCAGGTCAGTAATATAAGCTGCAAAAGTTTTTCCTGTTTTTTTATCTCTTCTATAAAAATGTCTCTCTAATGTAACATTTGTCTGGGGTTTCATATTTCCCTGAATTTACATTTCAAACACTCGGGGTCTTCCCTTGATTCAGCCTGAACAACAATATAACTGTATTCCCCTTCTCCTTCATGTACTGCTGGTGCATATGCTAATGGACGTTCTCTTTCAATGGCTTCTGACCCAGCTAAATTCAACAAAATGAATGCTCTGGTGCATGCATCTTTGTCAGAATAAGCTGTATAAAATATTGTAGTCTTGCTCAAATATTCTCCAGCTCTCTACAATATTCTTATCAAATACAAGTGGACCTGCTCTGCGAAATGTCTCTGCCATATTAACACATACCAGTGAAAGCTTTTGATGCCAGAAATTTATGCCAGTAGTTGTAACTATGCCCAATAGCAAAACAGGCCACTAAATAACTGAACTTTGCAAAATAAGTCTCCTGGGCACAATAATACTCTTGAAATCACTGTACTGTAAGAAATCACCTCTTGTCAGTATGTAAGAAGCATTTCAAAATAACTGCACTGTGTGAATAAACTGGACAGAAGAAGCTCAGAGTAAACAATATTTCGAAGTAACTGCACTTTAGGAATAAACAGTACACGCACAAACCTTTACAAAATGTCTGTACTTTGCCAAATAACTCTGTACAGTACAAGAAACACTCTATAATGGTGGCACTCTGCAAATAGACACATCCAGCACAAGAAACTTTTTGAAATGGTTGTACTTTGACTGTACTTTATGAAATAGCTGGACTTTGCACACAATAAACTCTTTGGAATAAATGCACAGTAATAAGTACACACTGTAAGCACTTTTACACAGTTTGTGATACTTCGAATAACTCTAGCTGTGCTCTGAATAACTTCAATCAATGCAAAATAGTAATTTATGACAAAGCACAGTAACTTGCCAAAACACGCAGTCATCTTGCTTTATTTATTCTTAATGTGCCCTTTTTGCCCTTTATCATATTTGTTTTGCTCGTTTAATCTTTTTTCATGCCCATTATACCTGCACTC
Organism: Protopterus annectens; assembly: GCF_019279795.1. NCBI lineage: Eukaryota > Metazoa > Chordata > Ceratodontiformes > Protopteridae > Protopterus > Protopterus annectens. Next base: position 40,181,387 of record NC_056740.1, on the reverse strand, counting down.
ATTTTACCCTTAACATGCTCATTTTACTTTAAACATGCTCGTTTTGTAATTCTAAGGTAATTCAAAATCCCTTATGTGCTTTTCTGATAATCACTTTATCAAATATCTTAATTTTAAACATTTTGTTTAATTAATAAAGTATTTGTTCCTCTCACTTGCTTAATAATGTGGTTTGTGCCCTTGTAATGCTCCATTTTATGTTTTTTTAATAAATAAATCATTTGTACAAGTTTTCATTACCTTTAGTTCATTTCTGGCCCTTTATTTGTACTCAGTTCTCTTAGTTTACCTTCACTGTTTACTCTGCACCTCATAGCTCTGAAAGCAGCCTCTGGAAATCTAGTTCTGATACCATGTCACTTGTCTGGTCAGGATAAAACAGACACACTTCTGTGGGTTCTTTTCAAGCAGCTTTATTATGTGCAAACACATCAGGATTGAGCTTTATAAATTTAACTTAAACTTGCAAACAAACTAGCTATCACACTCATACATGCTTACTCTCTGGCTGCACTCTCAAAATGGCACTGAAGCTAGCATGTGCTTGCTATTTATATGCATGTGCTGTCCTTGAAATGTTTCTTAAAGGTACAACGCACACACACACATGCACACACACACACACACACACACACACACACACACACACACACACACACACACGCACACACACACACACACACACAATATTCTACAACTGTGCCTCAAAAATCAAATTTTATTGCTGTTTTCACTGTTTAGCAAGCTTTTTTGTTGTTTCCACTGTTTGGTAAGTATTTACTGGTATTTTTTGGGTCTATATTAAATCAACGAAAATCCATTACATCGAATACCAAAACAGTGATATGTATTACTCGAACAGCAAAAATACCAAACGTACTAAACCGCAAAATTTAAAATATTGAACAGGCATAGTCAGCCAACCCAACCACCCGCTACATACTACCTATCCAAACAAAATAAATAAACCACATACATACACTAACCAAACCCTACTCCTAACCCTAAAGTAAAGCACCAAAACTCACCTTCTAACCCTACACTATACCCCACATATACAACTATCTATGCACTGTCCTTAACCCCTCCCTAACCCTAAGATCGATAACTACTGCACACTTCCCCTACGGAGATATACTCAAACAAAATAAATAATACACATAAATACATTTAACAAAACCCTACTTCTAACACTACACTAAATCTTACATACATTACCTATCTATGCGCTTACCTTAACCCGCACCCTAACCCTAAGGTCTGTAACTGTCGCACACTAAACTTACGGAGCTATACCGCAGGCAGACCAACCAAAGACTTTTCGAATTTCGCGGTTTTGCACGTTCGACGATTATGCATTTAGTGCAATATGTGCCGATTATTTCGTATTTGCATAAACGGAGTTTCGACAGTCTAATAGGAACCCGCATTTTTTCACTGTTTAAAGACATCTGTTCTGCCTGCTTGGTTTTCCCAACAAGCAGTGCTTGATTAACTAATCTGTTAACTGTTTAAATCACTGTAAAGCTATCTGTTCTGTTTGCTCTGGTTTTCTGCCAAACCAAACAGTACTTAATTAACTGATGCGTTAATTGTTTAAATCATTCTTTAGAGCCCCTGGCTGATTTTCTGTTGTTTAAAATGGTTTTTTTTTTCAGTGTTTCACTGCTATTTTTCTGCTGTGTTAAACACTGCCTAATGTTTCCCACTGAAACTAGGGTAACTAGTAATTGTCGCATAGTCCAGATCCAGGTCTGCTGATACAAAACTGTTTTTAGAGGTTTGTTTGTTCTGAGTATGTTTTCTAGACCATCTTGGATTGGAAGGGGGGCCTGTCTGCCCTTTTGTGAGAGAATTGTGTTGATTGTGACCTGAAGGTTGGGAGGATGACCTAGTGGTAAGGTGTTTGCCTTATAAACACAAGGTGCAGGGTTTGAGTCTCACAAGGGATAATTAGCTAGGCTTAAAATGGCTCGCAAGGGCAGCTAGCTTAGTACTAATCTATGAATGGTTAAGGGAAGCTGGTTTATGGCTTGAAATAAACATCCTCATTGATCCTTTTGAATCTTATTAGAGTTGTTTTCAAGTTTTAGCTTCTGGTATTTAGGCACTGCATCTGAATAGGTTTCTGCTTGTTTGTACTGAACTGAACTGAGGTGGGCTACCAGCCACAACTCTGAGCTGAGATACCAGATAGGAAGAGACTTGTGAGCTTCCAAAAAACACATGCTGCCTATTTTTTCCTTATTTATACTATTTACTGCACTTTTTCTTGCCTGCACTTTTATACTGCAATTGCCTGCTACACTGTGCCTGTAAAATTGAATTGTATTGCTGTTTTGACTGCTTAGCAAGCTTTTTTGTTGTTTCCCCTGTTTGTTAAGTATTTTCTGATATTTTTTCAGTTTTAAAACTATCGGTTCTGCCTCCTTTGACTTTCCCACCAGGCAGTACTTAATTAACTGATCTGTTAACTCTCCAAGTTATTCTTTAGAACCTCCTGGCTGATTGTTTGCTGTTTTAAATGTTTTTTTTTTTTTTCAGTTTGTCACTGCTGCTTTTCTGCTGTGTTAAACAGTCTGTAGTGTTTCCCATGGAAGCTAGGGTAGATAGTAGCTGTAACATAGTCCAGATCTAGATCTGCTGCTTCTGGAACTGTTTGTAGTATTTTATTTGTTCTGAGCATGTTTTCCAGGCCATCTTGGATTGGAAAGTGCCTATCTGAACCTTTGTGAGATAATTGTGTTGAATGGGACCTGACTGGTGAAGAGAGGCCAGTCTAGGCTTTGAATAAGTATCCTCATTGGTTCTTTTGTAGTTTTAGAGCTTTTTTCAAGTTTTAGCTTCTGGTATTTAGGCCCTGCATCTGAGCAGGTTTATGCTTGCTTGTGTGCCGTGCTGCACCATGCACTACCACACAATAGTGCACCAAAGCTGGGCAGTTAAATTCAACAGATTTTCCATTAAAACCCAAGCAGAAATATCCATTCACTGAGCTCCTCCATGATCATTTCTGAAAAGCCAGCCCTAGTGACAACAGTCTTCAATCAGTCCTTATGGACAGCTGGGCTACCCTTGTTTCTCCTGCCAACCTTGTTGATCTGGGTCTCTTGAGGCAGTGTAGCAATTGCCTCATGTACACAGACAATCCTCTACTAATAACACAATCTAGTACAGAGTGTGAGAGATGTATTTACACCAAGAATCTAGAATCCATGCTCTCTCTCACTCTAAACCGTAACATGGAAAAGATGGTCAATTCACCCAACACTACTTATTCACATAGTACCACTAGTCATACACATACCACTATGCTTACACAAACTATGATTCAAACATATAAATCCACATATGTGGAGGTTTTCTCGAAAAACTTACCGAAACATGGGAGACCTCCAAAACAAAAACACAAGTCTGCTAAAACTAACAGTCTCCACAGCACCCAGGGCACATAGCAACAAGAGTGTCTCATCCACCAGGACCATAAGGTGTAACACTCAAAAACAAGTTTTCTTGTCACTGGAGTCAACACACAGATGTTCCACTCACCAGGCTGAACAAGGAGAAAGTCATGGTTAGCTGCCTGTCCAGTGCCAGGATCCACCAAATCATGCATGCACTCAGGTCTTTCAGCAACAAATACTGTTTTGACTCTGTCATAGTTCATGATGGTGTGAATGACCTGAGACATACCTTGTTGGACTGTATGAAGAGAAACATGGTTGAGCTCTCTGAGTATGTGTCCCAGGCAGGTATGTTTCTAGCCTTGAGCAGTATACTACCCTCCCCTACAACGATGCCATATTATAAACAAAAAATGACTGATTTCAATAATTGGCTTAGTTTTTGGTGTCATTCCAAGGGGATCTAGTTCCTGTATGCCTGGGAAGTCATACTCAACAAGCCTTGTTGCTTTGCCAGAGATGGTTTGCACCTGGTACTCCTAGGCTTTTGGATGCTAACAAAGACTCTTGCCTCGCCCATAGTGCCCTTTTAGCAAGGTCTCTAAAACAACATTGCCTACATGAAATTAACCAATCAGAGCAAAATAATGGTCATGCTGTTAAATGGTAGGAGTTTAAACTAAAAGTCACAGCCCCTGGAAGCACTTCTATCACTAGAAGAAGTAGATGTCTGTGCAGTCACAGAAACCTGGTTTAAGGCCTCGGACAGTACCCCATCTGTGCAAGGCTACAATGTCTTCCACACCTTTAGACTGCAAAATGAACATGTGAAACCAAAAGAGGTGGTGTTTCAGTCTATATTAGAGATAAATTCATCTGACATCTGGTTACACTAGACAACTCCAAGGAGTTATTACAGCTTCAAGTTATAGTGGTTAAGACCTCCATTCAAGTCTTAACCAGTTCTAGATCCCCCCCACCCCCATGGGTCTCAACACCCACAAAGCCTACTTAACCAAACTGAAGACAAACCACATTTTACTGAACACACTGGTTATGGGGTTTTCAATTATCCCACCATCAACTGGGAAACATACTCTAGTACAAACTCACTAGCACAAAAGTTTCTTGCCTTTGTGGATTCAAATGTACTGGAGCAAATTGTCCATACACTGACAAGAGGAACAAACATTCTAGATCTGGTCCTCACCAACATGTAAAACAGGTGCACTGCTGCAACTATTGGACCCTTCAGAAGTTTCTAACAAAGAAGATCAAGGGCCTCCAGCATGTGCCTTACATGGACTGAGTAAAGTCCTTGTCACTATACTCCGTATTGTATAGACTTCTTAGGGAAGACGTATACCTGGCCTACAGAGAAACCCAAGACCCAACCTAATGAACTTACTGCATATCCATAAATCAAACGGGTCTAAAGCTACCCATTCCAGGGACTTACATATGGCCTGTGACTTAAATAGGACATGTTGGGGGCACAGATTTATCTCCCAGCAACAGCCATGTCTTTGGAACAGGCTACCAATTCATGTGAAACAGAGCACCTCTATGACAGTGTTCAAGAGGAACCTTAACTAGTGGATGGGGCACCATAAATTCTTACCAGGGACAGTGCTCACAACCCTCTGAACATGGGCAGTATCACTAAATGCAATCTATGGTATTGAGTAGTGCTTCTATGGTATTACATTCAGTTGAAACAGCTTGCCTTAAAACGACCTCCGGGTCAATAGCCTAGTAATCTCCTATGATCCTATGATCCTATTAATTTACACAATTGCAGACATAATTCGACATGATGCTCAGAAAAAAAAATGTACTCAGTAGAGTACAGGAGGTATGCCTGCTTACACCCTTTGCAAAAAGCACATGATCAGATAAAGCTATATAAAAGTTATGGAGGGAACCACTACTGCTTGCATATATGTCTGTCAGTTCTTGGAGTTGACACCAAAATTATTACTTGTCTCTATATTTTGTGAGGCTGTGCTACCTTGAAAGAAGTGCATATACTTGTACTATATGAGGTGTTGTGATTATACTCCAGTATCCATAAAATACTAATTAGGTAAGTGCTGCAATAGCCTGAGACCCAAACTTAACAACTGTTAAGTACTCCCTGCTTCAGTTGATAATATTGAGTATTACACTAGGCAGTTCAACTTGCCAGCACTGACCAGCAACTGACAGTGACTAAATAAAAGTAATGGATGAAGGTAATATGGTACACACCAGTACCATGACCTGGCCAAAGCTTTTGACACCGTTCCTCATTCAGACATAGTAGAAAAGTTAAATAAACCAGGAATAAATCCCTCCGTCACTTGCTAGATTACCAGCTGGCTCACATATAGTATGCAAGAAATCAAAATAGGGGAAGTTACCTCTGCAAACAGACTACTCACCAGTGGAGCCCCCATGGTTCTGAGCTGGGACCCTCCTTGTTTGACACCTACTTTTCTGAAGTAAAAACAATACCAAAGGGCTGTGGCTGACTACGTTTTCATGTGATAGCAAGCTTGGACCAGTCAATAAATCCCCAAATGACTTAGCCATCCCACAGGAAGGTTTGTCCGAAATAAATAACTGGTGACAAAATGAGGAACTGAAACTAAATAACAGAATTGCATTATTGTATCCGTTGGAAAGTCACCTACCCCCAGAAACTGCCAGATTGACAATACAAGCCTGAGAGTTGACTCAGTTGTTTGGGAATTGGAAACTTACTACCAAAAGTGTATCCAAAACTAGTCAAAGACAAATTAAAACAAAAGAGATGGTTCTGTGGACAATAAAGGCTCACAAATTGTAAAATATAGTTGAGAAACAGTTGAATAACTGAAAATACAACGAAGTTAGAGTACCACAATTTATTGAACGCTTTCATCAAAATGACTTCATCAGAAAACAAGTATAGACAGAAATACAGTATATAAATACCATCAATTGCACATAATTAATCAATCAATCAAGTAATAAAATATTTAAAGACCTACTTACAATAAATCAGAAATGTCTCATTATAAAACCACTTATAATAAAATGATTTTAATCAAATATAGACCCTCCATCTTTATTAAGACCTAACCTTCTATATTTTAAAAAACATTTAATGTTGATCATTCCATTTAACCCAGGTTTTCTATCGGCTCCCAATTTTACCTGCCATAATGTTTCCCCTCTGCTCCAAGTAATTCGTGAAATCTCCTCCCCTCAAATCAACATTGCCAAAAAGAAATGTTTTGAAATTCATACATTCCGACAAATGTTTATATAAAGCATTCTTGTCATCTTTAGTCTTGATACTATAAACGTGCTCCCTTTTAAGTTCATGTAAGGTACATGTAGTCATCCCCACATAAAATGCAGGGCACACACTACAAAAACCAATGTATATGACACCCTTTGTCAAACAATTTGCATACCCTGGAATCTCAAAAGTCTCATCAATGTGCCCAACAGTAATATAAGGTCCTTTGTGTATGTACCTACAAAAATTACATTGTCCACATTTATACATACCCCTTTTCTGGGCACCTTTAAGGGATTTTGGTACAGTATGATCCCTTTCAAACAGTTTTTTAATGCTGGAATTGTTCCTAAAAACAATTTTAGGTTCCAATTCCCTGTTCCCCTCCAGTATTTACCAATTCTTGCTTAAAATGTGTTTAATGTCCCAACCATCTATTGTCATATCTAAGGAACATACTATATCAAAGTTGCCCCCCTGAATTTTAGTATTGGGACCAGTTTCCAAAGCAACTCTCAATAGGGGTGGATATAACCTATCCCTTTCTTCTAAAATATCTCGCAAAGATTTTCCAAGTATGTACCATCATACCCCCTGTTAGAAAACATATTAGTTATCAATTCTAATTCTTCAAATAATTCACAATCTTTGGTAGTCATATGACATGCACTAATATACTGTCCTTTGGGTATGTTATTTTTAATGTGCTTGGGGGTGGTTACTTTTATAATGTAAATAGCCATTTGTGAAAGTCTTTTTTCTAAAAATACAGCTATGTAACAAATTATCGTTCACATCCCATCTTAAAGATACATCCAAAAAATCAGCAGACTGGCCATAATTTCCCAATACAAAGGTTAAAAAGCCAGATACATTGTCAATTTCCCTCAAAAAATTATTCACAGTTTCCTTGTTGCCTTCAATAATGAAGACCAAATCATTTACAAATCTGAAATACAATACTACATTATATTTCTCCTTCACCATAGAAAAAATATCCATCTCCCACCAAGCCATGACTGCATTTTCGTATGCTGGGGCTGCTGGGGACCCCATAGCTACACCCTTTTTTTGTTTATAAAACACTTTGTCGAATAGAAAAAAATTGTTATTCAGCACAATTTCAATAAGTTCACAAATCAAATTAACAGACTTAGAACTCATATCTGAACATTTCAACAAAAATTGTCGAACATATTTAACCCCAAACTTATGTGGGATACAGGTAAACAAAGACACCATGCCAATGGTCAACATAATATGTTTGGTTATATTGTACTGAAATGTCTTAAAAAAATTCCCTCAGCTTATTTAAAAAGTCCCAGGAATCTCTCAGATAAGAGCTTAAGTTCTGTGTCAACAGATTTAAAGCTCCATCAATCACTAAGGCCATTCCCTCTGTAACTGAATGTGGAGCAGACACAATTGGTCTGAAAGGGGGATCTGCCAAGTCCTTATGGACCTTAGGAATTCCAAACAAGACCCCCTACCTTAGGTTTTTCAACCAAACAAAATTTGTATATGTTTAAATCCATGTCCCCATTCATAAGGGTGTCATATAAGAAAGTATTTATATACTGATAGCTTTTAGTTATGTCATATAAAGGTACTATTTCATATTCTTCAACATTACTTAACACCTTAAGCATACTTTGTATTGTTCATTAGTCATAATTACGATATTCCCACCCTTGTCACTTTTCATAAACCTAAGGTTTGACCTCTTTCTCAGTTCACTTAAGGCTTTACATTCATGAATTTTTAAATTGTCAACCCAGCCTCTTTTTGTTTTGTTCAAAAAATTAGATACATCCTGTAAACAGTCCTCCTCAAAAACCAATACGGTGTTACTTAAAATGGGTGTTACAAAAGATTGTTTAATATAAATCTGATTCGTGTTGTTTACATGTTTCAACAAATAATGACGGTTTAACTTACGAATATACTTTTTAATATCTATGACAGTTTTAGTATACTCTGCTCTTCTAGTAGGAACAAAGTTTAAACCATATTTCAGAATATACATTTCATTCTTATTCAAAATAATGCCAGATAAATTCAAAACATCAAAAGAGTCTGTTTGATACCTCATCATTCCTCGGTTAACGAGTTGGAAGTCATCTGTCCTCTGTTCTTCACGTTCCTGCTCCGCATTGTCCTTACATCCCTTTTTGTTAAACAAGAAGAAGATTTAGAGTTTACATCATTAACAGTTTGTTCAAATACAGGTTATGTTGTCTCTTCTCTGTTGAAAATTGACGGTTCACCGGAAACCGGTTGCCATCTGGTTTTAGTCATAAAAAACTTTGTCAGAGGAATGGAAACCTTTGACTGGCTGTTCTTCCTCGCAGATGGCTTTGAGTTATTGAACCCAGGCCAAGATGAAAAAACTTCTCTTTCATTGCTCCTCCCTTAATATTGGAATTTTGCTGCTGAATAGGATCAAAATTCTCATAAACAGTGTTGTTTTCATAGGCAGAGACATCACGCAACAGTTTATTAAGCTTCTGAATGGAGATCTCATTCTCGTGATGCTCTACCTCTTTAAACAACCGTTCATAAGTGTCATCTTGACCAAAGTCCCCCAAAAGAGCATTTACTTTGCTACCACCAGTATCTCATCTTTTAAAACAGTCATTTTCTTAGAGTTGTTTTCAATCAGGAGTTTCAACAGTTGTAAGCCAGAATTATTAAAAAAGATGATCAATGTTCCGAAAAAAGAGTCATGGGATGTCACCTCATTGGGGCATTTGAAAAATCTAAGTACCTTTGGGACTATCTGTAACTCAGTACACTTCTTGAAATAACAATTTTCTAAATCAAGATAGGTTATATCTACCCCTATTGAGAGTTGCTTTGGAAACTGGTCCCAATACTAAAATTCAGGGGGGCAACTTTAATATAATATGCTCCTTAGATATGACAATAGATGGTTGGGACAATAAACACATTTTAAGCAAGAATTGGAAAATACTGGAGGGGAACAGGGAGTTGGTTAAAATTATAGGTTCAGAACCTAAAATTGTTTTAGGAACAATTCCAGCATTAAAAAACGGTTGGAAAGGGATCATACTGTACCAAAATCCTTTAAAGAGGTATGTACAAATGTGGACAATGTAATTTTTGTAGGTAAATACACGAAGGACCTTATATTACTGTTGGGCACATTGATGAGACTTTTGAGGTTTCAGGGTATGCAAATTGTTTGACAAAGGGTGTCATATTCATTGATTTTTGTAGTGGGTGCCCTGCATTTTACATGGGGATGACTACAAGTACCTTATGTGAATGTATAAGGGAGCATGTTTATAGTATCAAGACTAAAGATGATAAGAATTCTTTATATAAAATTTGTCAGAATGTATGAATTTCAAAAAATTTATTTTTCTATTCTGGAAGTTGGCAATGTTGATTTGAGGGGAGGAGATTTCAAGAATTGCTTTGAGCAGAGGGAAACATTATGGCAGGTAAAATTGGGAGCTGATAGAAAACCTGCATTAAATGGAATGATCAACATTAAATGTTTTTTAAAATACAGAAGGTTGGGTCTTAATAAAGACTGAGGGTCTATATTAGATTAAAATACTTTTATTATAAGTGGTTTTATAGTGAGACATTTCTGATTTATTGTAAGTAGGTCTTTAAATATTTTATTACTTGATTAATTGATTGATTAATTATGTGCAATTGATGGTATTTATATGCTGTATTTCTGTCTATACTTGTTTTCTGATGAAGTCATTTTGATGAAAGTGTTCAATAAATTGTGATACACTAAGTTTGTCGTATTTTCAGTTATTCAACTGTTTCTCAATTGTATTTTACAATTTGTGAGCCTTTATTGACCACAGAACCATCACTTTTGTTTTAATTTGAATTGGAAACGTAGGTGAACTGTGACCTAACCTTCAAACAACATTTGTCCATTGAAATACTTTGTCTACTAATCTAAACTTATCCTGTAGAATCAGCAGAACAGTTAGGAGGGATGTACCTCTGCACTGGAACACACTCTTTGTCCGCATTAAACAAACTTGGATCTATAGATGAGAAAAAGAAAATATACCCCAGGACTGCCTTCTAAACTACTAATGGACAGAGGCAGCTCCTAAATGCTTTATTGCATGCATGGGTGCTCTCAAATTATTTATGGTATGATCCCAGTTATTCTCATTTTGCTTAATATGTAATTATCAACCATGGGATGGGTAAGGCCAGTCTCTAATCAAAAAACAAGGTTAGCTAGCCTAGTTCTTACTTATTAACCATTAAAAGCAGATTTGTTTCTGCTTGCTGTGTGTGCTGCTAATATGTATCTGACTTAGGATCACTGGAGGTTACTAGGCTATTGGCCCTGAGGCCCTTATAAGCCTAGCCAAGCATTTAGCCCATATTTAGACAAATCAGCACCCAATGCCCCTGTCCAGCATGGACATGGGTGGAATCCCAGGGGTGTATTTTCTGTTTCCCATTCAGTTATCTAGGTTGTGCTTAAAAAGGGGTAAAGAGGTACTCTGCTTAATGTAGAGAGGGAGTCTATTCCATATAGGATCACATGAGGAAATAACCAGCTCTGCCAAGTTTCAAACCCAGGACCCTCTGAACTACAGTCAAAGCAAAACATCACTAGGCCAACTCAGCTCAACTTTCTGCACAATAAGACAGTATTTTACTTTGAAAGCCAGCAAAACAATTAGTGCTCTTTTTTAACTAGTAGTACATGGAGCAGATAAAACTCCATTCACTATAAAAAATTGTGAGTGGGTCTATGATCATAACCCTTTATTACGTGTTCTTGATATAGATGCAAAGAATTTCTTAGTGTCAATGTCTCAAACACATAATAATATGGGATACTCATATGTTAGCTCCCTCATCAGGACTCATTCAACTGTCAGAGCTCAGATGAGTTATGTAATGTCAATAGCTGTTTGCAAACTGGACTGCAACCACACATCAGTTTGACAGAAGAGTCCCTTATGACTTTACCCAGAAAATTCTAACTGAAAATTCCATCCAGTTAAAAAGTTGCAAAGCTGCATAGCTACTGATGAGCTAAAATGGGTACATAAGCTATTTTACATAAACTAGTACTATTGTCACAAGCTTTGTTTTCATGTAAATTTAATGTTGACTAACATTTTATTTTTCATGCCTCTTGTATTTTAATAATGCAAATTTTGCACTATTTGGGTCATGCGGAAGTGATGCTCTATAGTTGTGATGTGAATTGCATTCAATACTTGAATTTTAATATTGCGAATTTTGCACTATTTGGGTCATGCGGAAGTGACGTTCATAGTGGTGATGTGAATTGCATTTAAAATTTGAATTTTGGCTCCACACTGCTCTTTGTTTCTCTGAAGAAGCTATTAAGCTTTATAGTAGCGAAAACGCTGTGGATTTATTTTACGTTAATAAAGCTTGCGTTAAGACAACTGCAGTCTACCATTTTTCACTCCTTGATCTATTTCTGGACACTTGTGCCTTCTTTTTGGATCATTGTTTTAAGATCGTGTTACAATTTATTTTACATAAACTGCTAAATATAACATTCAAAATACAGAAATTACAGATGCCCATTAATTTGGAGTGAGGCACAAGTGTGTGTGTGTGTTTATAGATAGATAGATATAGACAGATAAAATAGACACACAAAGACATATATATTTATATATAATACATATATATGTGCGTGTGTGTGTGTAAATATATATATATATATATATATATATATATATATATATATATGTATGTAGAATGATAAATATATGTATATGTGCATATGTCTATATATAGTATGTATGTATATATATATATATATATATATATATATATATATATATATATATATACATATATAGGAGAGAGAGACAAATATGTTATACACTATGTGTGTGTGTGTGTGTGTGTGTGTGTTTGAACACACACACACACACACACACACACACACACACACACACACACACACACACACATACACACATAAATATAGATGCGCTACATTTTTCCAAATGCTTCTTTGGTTAACACTGTGTATTCAAACCTCTCAACCTGGAAACATCAAAAATCTGGACAAAAGCCCATGAAAAATAGGTACAAATCTATATGCTGCCTAACATAAAATTTGCATACAGAATTATGTAACCCCACCCACTTTGATGGAATTGTGGGATACCAGGTTTAAAACCAAACTGAAGAACAGACAACCAAAATATGGCCCCAGACCCTGTAGTAAATGGTAACCATTTTTTTTAACTGTATAGCAATGATGTTCACTGGCTAGGGAGAAGATGATGAACCTTTGGATTTTGTATTTGGTGACTTGCAGTATGTGGGTTTTGTGGTAAAAGTAGGGCATTTAATTGTATGCAATATTCTAATATTAGCAAAAGAATATTATAGTTTGCTAGGCCCTCCAAAAGTTATTCTCCATGGCCTACTGATCAGTGGCATAGCTAGAGTTTGTGCTGCCCAGGGCTGTCTGAGTTTGCCGCCATTCCTGCCTGGCAAAATTATGGTCAGCTGAGACCCCCCCATACAAAGCACTCCCGCTGCAGCCAGTCTAATGTCCCATTACTTGGCTATTTTGGCACATTTACAGTAAATACTGTAATGTTTATACTGATTTACTTATACAATAATTATTTGTATTTCTTTTAAAACTTTTATTTTACATTTTATAGCATAAACAATAATAGACTAGCTAAAGAAATCAATACAGTCTCACAAAGAAAATAGACTTAGCATTAAAACTTCTCTGCCCTTGAAAGTAAACTCACAGTCATTGAAACAGCTTTGAAACCCACATTCAACGAAAATGCATCTGGCCAGTGGCAGATAAATATTACCTTTGGACAGTTTTCAAGTCATAAGCCCCTTGCACATGAAACATACATTTTTTTTTGATACACCTTCCCAGTTGTATTAAATTATATTCCTTGCATAATACAGCACACTTGTTAGAGCACATTTTAAATTGATTGTTTTGAAAATTTTCCAGTACGCAAGGAAACAAAATGCATGAACCAATAATGACAAAACTGCTCAATTCAGATAATTTCCATCATAAAAGTCTACTCAAACTTCTACCATACATCAGTATCAGTAAATATGCACAGTCTCTACAAAAGTAAAAGTAATCTAAATAATTCCACATTAAAGAGATCTGTAACTAATGAAGAGATTGCTGCTAGCAAACAACTTTATATTTCATTGTTTCATCTACAAATAAAGTGCCTGTTACCGATTGAGGGATAAATTGCCTGTTCCATTAAAAAATGATGAGCTACTAATATTGCAATAGGGAATGGATGGCAAACAGATAACAGGTTCATAGTTATTAGGTATTTCCACCAAAGAGATCATTCTCAAGACTGTAGCATCCACCCCCTTCAAAAGTACAATATTACCATTTATTTACATACTGTGGGAGTAGAACTCACAGCCTTCTGCATCAAAAGCAAGTGTTCTACCTGTTGTGTTACTAACACAGAGCTTGTACGACTCACACTAAGTTTCTCTCCCCCTGAGGAACTGAAATGGCAAACGCTCCAGCCCAGCCAGAGATAAATAAATGGCCCTCTAATGAGCAGATAAACGGTGGACTTCTAATGCACACAGTTCTTGGTCAGGCAGACTTATGTGAGCAGTATGATAAAATAATGCTTGCAGCCAACAGATCAAAACAACGGCAGCTAAAATAATGCTTGCTAGCAGATAAACTAAATACACACACACCTAATGAGCAGATAAACTGAAAGCCCAGCAGATGCACAAGAACAGTTAATGGTTAGTGCACTAAACAAACTTGCACACTTGGCCAGCAGAATAGCAAATAAAATTTGCACTTGGCCAGCCCAGCCCAAGATAAAATAAAGGCTTACAGGTCTGTTAAATAACGTTTTTCTTACCTGTAGGCTGGGACATGTGGGAGGACTTTGCAAAACTTATGCACGTCTGCCGACATTGCTGTTATATTCCCTATTTTCCTCCGAGTCCAACAGGCAGTAGTTGATGTCATCATGCACACCCCTGTATGCTGGGGATGGGTGGTGACATCAGCCATACATTTAAAGTGGTAACAAAAAAAAAAAAAAAGACAGAAAAATTTGGAAATTAAGGGGGCCACTTGGGAATACATGGCTCCCCATTATTTTGCCCTCAAAGCCAGTAAATACCGAGGAATCCAGTACATTTGAGAGGTATGTGTGTATTGCAAGTTAGCATGTGTGAATGGCAGATTAAGTGGTCAGTGTTTTAGTCGACTGTGGGTTTTGTAAACAAAGATAAGATGCTGATTATTAGAGGTGGAAGAGTATGTGCAAGTTTATAATTATGTGATACCTACATATAGATTCATAGGTGTGTACTAGGCTAATGACCCTGAAGCCTTTACAAGCCTCACCCAAAAAAAAATTGCCCAGGCACTGTGCCACTTGATGTTAGTTCACAGTGCCCCTGTCCAGTAGGACAACTGGAATAATCCCTGGAGTGAACTTTCTGTTACCCATCCACTTGTCAAGATTTGTCTTGAAGAGGGCCAGCGAGGTGCTCTGCTTGACATGAACAGGAAGTTTATTCCAGAGTATGGGCAGTCTTTGGGAAGATGAATCTGTCCCTCCAACATGTTCTGTTAATTGTGGTAATGAGGTTGTCATCTCTGGAGAAATGTGGCACAGGGAGGGCTGAGATTTCTTTAGGTGTAGCATTTCAAGTAGGGCTGGGTCTATATGGCTTTGTAAGTCAAGCAGAAATCACCTCTAAGTAGACAATAAGAGACTGAAAACAGCTGACATTTCTTGAGTCTGTCCATGTAAGACATGTGTTTAAGGCCTAGGATCCTTTTTGTGAGGTAATTTTGTGGCCTCTCCAGCTGTTGTAGATGTTTGGTCAGATACATGCCAAAGTGGACATTATATCTGTTGATTGGTCTAATGAGGGATGAGTAGAGAGGGGATGATGACCTCTTTCTTCCTAGATGTGAAAACTCTGGTTATAAGATGTGCCACGTAGAAAGACTTTCTGACCACGGTGGCATGTGGTGGTCAAAGGTGAGGTGGCTGTTGACCTGGGTGCCCAGATCTCTTATGACTCCTTCAGTGTTCAGTGGGCTCCTATCAATGTGGTAATTCGTGGGAACTGAATTTTTTCCAAATGGGATGATAAAGCATTTTTTGGCATTACGCTTCAGGCCATGGCTCCAACACCACTTATTGATCCCTTTTGTAGTATGTCTGCATCACTTGGGGAGTTGATAATGACTCCTACTTGCAGTCATCAGTGAACTTGGTCAGCCAGAGTCCTTCTGTGTTGGCCTGGACCGCTGAGTAGTAGATACCAAACAGGAGAGGGCCCAGGACTGAGACCTGTGGGACTCCACTCATGACTGGTCGACAGTTTGACTTGGAATCTCCAACTTTCTCTCTGTGGGTCCTGTCTGTGAGCCAATTTGCAACCCACCTAATGATGTAAGGATTGATGCCTAGCTTGGTGAGTTTATCAGTGATACCTGAGTGAGGAATGGTATCAAAAGCCTTGGCCAGGTCGAGGTAGGCTGTATGCACTGCATTCCCCTCATCCACAGCCTTGGTGACTGCCTCAAAGTCAACCAGAATCAGCAGGCAGGATCTCCCCTTGACAAAGCCAAACTGTGTGGGGTCAAGAGTTTGGAGATTGCCTATATCTTTATTAAGCAGGTTGAGTTTGAAAGACTGAACACTTATTTCTGGTATAAAAAAGTAAACGCTTATATGACCAAGCCTAGGAAACTTAGTTGTTGCTGGCAGTCTTTTGTATAAGATCATGTTACAGTGGGATAAGGAATTTTGCCCTTATCCTACAGTTGTATAATTTAGGAGTTAGTATATGTAGAATCAGCAAGGAGTGTGGAGAGTGCAGGAGTGATTGCTCTTCTGCGAAAACAATTTATTTTACCTTTATTATTTTTCTATCACTTTAGATTTGCTAAAAAGTGATTGCTCTTTGAATGTTCACTTTTATGAATGTTAAATATTTATTGAGACATACATACATGTGCCTCTTCAGCAGAAAGAGCAATAATCACAAATAATGAAGACCACCACCATAGCAAAATCTAGCAAAACAGCAACATAGGAACCCTAGCATATGCTAGATGATGGTATCAGTCTTCTTCTTCTTCTTTCAGCTTTTCCCGGTTAGGGGTCGCCATAGCGGATCACTTGTCCGCTCATGATTGGCAGTGGAGTTTTATGGTGTCAAGTTGCCAGTCCAGCCCAACTTTCCACAGAAGGCACACAGATGCGCACACTCACACCTAGGGCCAATTTAGAGTGTTCAATCCACCTACAGCATGTCTTTGGGATGTGGGAGGAAACCGGAGCACCCGGAGGAAACCCACACGACCACAGGGAGGACATGCAGACTCCACACAGAAGACTAGATGATGATACCAGTACCAACCAAAATTAGTTTTTATTTAACCATATAGTCTTACCAGCAAAAAGCCACCAACCCATCAACCAGTGACTAAAAACATAGCATCTACAGTCCTTACCATAACTGATCCTTCACAAGGCCTCAGACTGAAATACTCACATAAGTGATAAGATTGATGGCAAAACTACTTATTTTTTCACCAAAAACAGTAGAAAAGGATATTACCTGGTCAGAATATCCTATTTTATATCAACTGTCAGCACCTGCCTTTCCTGTCATCCTCTGGCACCCTGAGGACCTGACTGACTTCTTTTCTTTTTTAAGGTGTCTAAATCCCAGTCCACTACCACATACTCAAATTATAGCAGTAGATGTGGGTAGGGGAAAACAAAAGTTTCCTGCTCCCAAAACCTCCATGGCAGGAAAGAAAACACAGCTAGGGAACTGAGGTGCACAATTTTTCAGAGACTAGAACTGCCAGTTTTCTCAGACATGGAGTAACAGAAAATGTGCAATCCTGTTATGGAGGATGAACACCTTTTAGTAAGTGACATTTAAGCAGTGACACTTCTCCACAGCTAGGTGATATAGAAAAAGACTTTAGCAAGCACTATCAAACAAAAGTAAAGCTGGTATTAAATCAATTATTTAACTGCTTAAAGCAAACAAACTGGCACCTTTCTTATGATGTATTTTTGTCTCTGTTTCTCTAATCTGGGAAACCAGTTGAATCTACAAACACATTTTTTAGATGGGTAACAAAATACATGTCAAAATATGGACTAATAACTTAGAAAATCAATCCAAACCAGATGAATAACAAGAGGGGCAAATGTTAAGAGAAGGAGTAACAAGCACCACACATTCCCTGTGATTGATATCACAGATGTGTATTCCACATTACGTTGTGCAATTTAGATGCTGTAAATACTATAATAAATAAGGCTGCAGTGCTATAAAAAAATAGAAAATTAAAAGCATTGTGACACCTATAAAAATAATAATAATAAGGCTGCAGTGCTATGAAGAAGAGGGAAAATTAAGTATGTTACAGTCTACTATTAAAAAATGAAGGCTGTATTGTAGTACTTAATGTTACTCCCCACTCATACATTACTAAATATTACTTAAAAGTGCACTGTAAAAAGCAATGATTAATTCAACAGCAGCTCTCCTTATATGGTATATTAAATTATATTACTGTAAAAATGCTGTAAAAAACTGTGGGGTTAAGGGGGTCTGGTAGTCTTTAAGCTTGCCATCTTTTAGTTGGGCCAAATTGGGACATGGGGGTGTGGCCAGTATGAATCATTCCATAGCAGAAATGTATGTCCCTACCATCTGGAAAATCTCACATATCATACCACTCCACAAAGGTGGCCCATCCACTGAGCTCTCTAACTACTGCCGTGTCACTCTCCTTTCACCCCTAGCAAAAATTTTGGAAAAATGCATCCACCGTCAGCTACTTGATTACCTACTTTCTAACAACAGGCTATCCAACTCTCAGCATGGATTCAGACCCAAACACAACACCACTACTGCTCTGATCAGCTTCACCAACACAGTAAACCTCCTTAAAAACAAAGGCCTCTTAGCCTCCTCAGTCTTTCTAAACATGTCAAAAGCATTTGACACTGTCTGGCATCAAAAACTCCTTAACAAATTTGGCTTTTACAACTTAAGATCTTCACCCCTACACTGGTTTCATAGTTACCACTCCAATAGTCAACAAGCCGCTAAATGGAACAACACCCTCTTACCCCTTCAGCCTATCTCTATAGAAGTTCCACAAAGCTCCATTTTAGGACCCCTACTTTTCACCATATTCACTAATGACCCCCGCTCTGTCACGAAGCATGCCACCTTAGTCCAATATGCAGATGATGCCACTCTCATCTGCTCTGCTTTCACCATCACTGAACTTCAACACAAAACACAAAAATCCCTACTAGATATAGAAACCTACCTATCTAAAAACAAACTCATCCTCAACCCAAATAAAACAAAGGCTATGGTCTTCACCAAAAACAGGTCCACTAACAGTAACCTTCCACTCACCATCTATTTGTCTAACCAAACTGTAATCAAATCCATAGAACAGACCAAACTCCTTGG
The DNA here is from genome assembly GCF_019279795.1 of Protopterus annectens. Taxonomy (NCBI): domain Eukaryota; kingdom Metazoa; phylum Chordata; order Ceratodontiformes; family Protopteridae; genus Protopterus; species Protopterus annectens. The sequence continues at coordinate 40,162,178 of NC_056740.1, read as the reverse complement.
CGTTATAGTTGACAATCCATTAAAACCTGACAAACACATAGCAATAACAATAAAAAATCCATATAAAATTAGGTCAACTCTATAGAGCTAAACCCTAACTTCACAACACCTCCTGACAAACCACTGCCAGGTAATTTCTTCTCTCCACCCTCCTCTACTCCTCACAAATCTTCACTAACTTACTCATGACTGATCTAAATCTCCTTGAGTCATGCTATAATAAAACAGCCAACATTCTCTATCGGAATCAACACTGCCTAGCTCTAAAAAAACTCAACTGGATGGATCTATCTAATCTACTTCAATTCAAAGAACTCACCATTGCCCAGACTATTCTAACCAAACCAGAGAACTGCCCTGACCTAAAAGACCTAGTTCAAGCTAACAATAACATCAGAGACCTTCAATCCTCTGGCAAACTCCTGCTAAAAGTTGGCAAACCTCTAAACAGTTTTGGAGACTCACTGTACTCCAGCAAAATATCCAGGTCTTGGAACCTATTACCTCAGCACATCCTCAGTCTCAATATGCCCTCCAAATTCAAACAAAGCCTCAGAGAACATCTGTCCAATCACCGGCTCTGTCCTTGTTCCAACCCTGACTAGCTTTCTGTATAATTTTGCTTGCCTCAAATTCTGGTTACACCATTATTACATGCCTACTAGTTCAGTCTATCAGATTTATGTATACTATAACCTAATTCTGCTGTAAAATAACTTGTGTCTAACTCCATTCAATTTCTGTATATTTACTGCACTTTTGTAATTCCAATTTCCAACTAGTTGTTTGTGTGACTTCTGTCTAAATTTTGCTATTTGCTTTTAAGTTTTTGTTTTTAATTATTCTGTATAAATGTAAAACTGTTTACTGTTACTTGGAGCTTTTCTCCCCAGGTCTCCACTGAAAATGGGCTTCCAGCCCAGCCAGACACTTACCTGGTAATCAAATGCAAAATAAATAAATAAATAAACAAATAAATAAATGATACTGGGTACACCTTCTACCATGACATCACCACATAAGTGGTGAAGGTGATGCAGTTATGGGTACATCAGCTGTGCTGGAGTAGCTAGCTGGCTGGTTGGCTGATGGAATGGCTGGCTGCTGGAGTGGCTAGCTGGCTGGCTGGCTGCTGTAGTGACTAGCAGGCTGGTTGTAGGAGTAGCTAGCTGTCTGGCTGACTGCTGGAGTGCTAGCTTGCTGTCTGACTGCTGGAGTGGCTAGCTAGTTAGTGGGAGGCTGGCTGACAGATGGATTGGCTAGCTGGCTGGCTGCTGGAGTGGCTAGTGTGAAGCTGGTTAGATGGTTGGTGGGAAGCTGGCTGGTTGGCTGCTGGAGTGGTTAGATTGCCTGCTAGATGCCAGAGTAGCTAGCTGGCTGGCTGACTGCTGGAGTGGCTACCTAGTTAGTGGGAGGCTGGCTGACTGCTGGAGTGGCTAGCTGGTTGGCAGTAGTTACTAGTCAGATGAACAAATGGCTGAACTGATGGATTAATAGTGATATGGAGCCATCTTTAAATTTCTAGTCTCCCACCAGGACACAAGTGCTCTTCAGCAATTACATTCTGCTAGCCGGTAAGCCATTAGACCTGAGGAATTTGTTTTAAAAGTGTTCAAATTTGTAAAGTAATACCTACTTTTTGCTGTATTTGGATTTATACAACTAGTATTCATTTTTCTGATTCCTGACTACTGATCTGCTTATTTGTTTATTTAACTGGTTGATTCTGTCATTCAGGAATTGTGTTTTTACTGACACTACCACTGTAGCTATGTTGTCTCTATGCTATTAAACTGCTGTTATAACTGTAATGTATATCTAATTGACCTAGTCTTTGGAGTTAGAAACAGTATTTACTGAATTTAGCACTACAGTTGTATCTGCTACTGCTTCAGCTGTGCTGTTGTGTTCATTTTCCTTTTTCTTGTATGCACAGGATAATTGGCTGATAAATGTATTGTTTATGATTTATTAACATGTTTCCAAATTAAGTTATGGCACTGTGATGTGGTTACTGTTGAAGCACTCTCAGTCTGTAACAGTAGCATCTATTCTCCTGCTTTATCCACACTATCCTCAGATTTTTATCTTTTACACCCTCCAATCTCCTCATTACTTCCTTTGACCTGTCTTTGTCTCCTTCTACTAGCTTCATCCTCTCTTTTTTTTTCTCTCTCTCTCTTCAGAGCACACTCAAACAAATCTGCAGTCTACGGCTACCACTCCATCTATACAGTGTAAGAAGGAATCAGTATTGCAAACTAAACAAGGGTATACATTTTGAGCCTCAAGAGCGGGGTCAATCCACCCAGGCATTCTACTTGTATGTTTTATGAGTGTGAAGCTATTACATTAGCAGTATTTCTTAGTAGTTCTCAGCTTGCTAATAAAACTGACTGTTGTAGCCTTGTGCCCCCCCCCCCCGATAGTACAGTAAACCTAACTGTCCAATAGACAGTATAGATTTAATTCACATCTCTGTGACTAAATTAACAATCAGGCAGCCCTCTCAGTTCTTTCTGCCTTAGTTTGTATCACTTGGAGGATCACCTGTTTATTTGCATCTCTATCACTGCTAATGTATCTCCCTACTCTAATCTGTGCACAAACTGGTTACTAATCAGCAAGTCAATGTAAAGACACACTCCCAACCTTAATAAACTTTGCTGTCTCTTCTCTCCTTCACTTTACAGGTAGTTTGAATTATTACTTACCCTCTCTGAGGCCTTCACAGATTTCCACTGATTGCCTCTCTGGTTTCTTTGCATTCCACTAGGATTACACCCCTTGTGCTATCTCCCTCACCCAATACAAAGTCTATATTAGAATCCTGCTGAGCATGGAGCCATCTTTAAATTTCTAGTCTCCCACCAGGACACAAGTGCTCTTCAGCAATTACATTCTGCTAGCCGGTAAGCCATTAGACCTCAGGAATTTGTTTTAAAAGTGTTCAGATTTGTAAAGTAATACTTACTTTTTTCTCTTGCCTTGGTTGGCTCTGGCTCTGCCCCGCTCCGTTCGCCTAGGGCCTATACAAGCCTAGCCAAAAATGTACCCTGGCTTTCGCCACCCAAGAAAATTATTTTCCTGTGCCACTGTCAAGCAGAGTCACAGAGGTGATCCCTGGGGAGAATTTCCTAATTCCCATCCAATCATCAAGAATTTTCTTGAAGAGTGCTAATAATGAGCTTTGTTTGATATAGATAGGCAGTTTGTTCCAAAGTATGGGAAGTCTCTGGGACAGGAATCTATCCCTCCAGCATGTTCTGTTTATTGTGGTGACAAGGTTTAGGTCCCTAGAGCATGTAGCTCGGAGGGATTGGGATGTCTTTAAGTGGAGCATGTCCAACAGCTCTGGGTTTGACATAGCTTTGTATGTCAGGCAGAGATCACCTCTGAGTAGATGATAAGCAATGAGTAAAGCTGGAATTTTTTGAGATCGTCTGTGTAGGGCATCTGATTGAGGCCAGTAATCCTCTTTCTGAGGTATTTCTGCAGCCTTTCCAGTTGTTATAGATGTCTTGTGCGGTACATACCAAAAGGGACATTGTACTCTATAATAGGTCTAATGAGTGATGCGTAGAGGGGAACAATGACCTCTTTTTTTCTGGATGAGAAACCTTTTGTGATGAGGTGTGTGGCAGAAGGATTTCCTGACTACTGTGGCAATGTGATTATCAAAGGAGAGACTACTGTCCACCTGTGTCCCAAGGTCTCTTATCACACTTTCGGTGTTAAGTAGACTACCACCTATGTGGTAGCTCATGGGTACAGAGGTTTTACCAAAGGGGATTGTGTTGGATTCAGCAGTCATACCTTTATTGTTCATCTGCATGGGTGTCGTGAAGTTTGCCACTTCTGTCTTAAGAAGCGTGAAGATGGCTTTGTAGAAATTTTTTTATGGTGGTTTCCCTAATGATGGGTGGGGGTGGGATGTGGATGTTTAGGCTGATTGGCTTGAGGTCAGATCTGACAAACGAGGAATTGACCTCTGGTGTGGAACACCGGTCGCCCATGTTGGTAATGACCAGGTCTAGGATATTGCTACCCCTGGTGTGGGAGTGGATAAGTTGATTCAAGGTGTTGGAATTTATGAATTCCAGAAAATGTTGAGCAAAACAGTTGGTACGTGAGTAGTTTTCCCAGTTAATGGTGGGGTAGTTGAAATTGCCCATTATTAGGGTGTTGGGTTATAACCTAATATTTTCCAGTGTATCAAGAAATGAGGAGTGGGAATCCTGGGGCATGGTGGGGATCTGTAGCAATAAACTGATGAAAAAGGAGTAAAGTCCAGAAAGTAAAAACTAGAAACCCAATGCTGGACAATAGAAGGTACACCACACTACTCGCAACTAATATAAACAAACTCCTTCTCTTTAATAATATTAACGTAATCAAGATAATAAAACACAGCATTTTCATCCGAAAAATCATCACACTTCTTCAGATACATCATTAACCAGTATATATACATGTTTGTATAGACCTCCCCTCTAATTAATTAAACAATTAGCTTAAGTGATTAAATTAAAGAGCAAAGTTGTAGGCTTGATAGACAAAGTAACATAAAACCAAACAAATGATTATAAAATGTTCATGTAAAATTGTGAACATTAACAAGTTACATTGTAATTTAAAGTCTAAAATAAGAGAAGGAGTCTGTTTATACTAGTTGCGAGTAGTGTGGTGTACCTTCTATTGTCCAACCCCAATTAGGGAAACCATCGTAAAAAACTTCTCAAAAGCCAACTTCACACTTCTTAAGACAGAAGTGGCAAACTTCATGACACCCATGCAGACGGACAATAGAGGTATGACTGCCGAATCCTACACAAATGCACTTTATAAGCACTTATGCGAGTGTATGGATCATGCTATCCCTAATAAAACCAAGATGTTATCCTCCAAAAAAAGGAAGCCAATCTGGTGGTCATCTGCCATAAACAAACTCTACAACAGAAGAAAGAAAGTGTTGCAAAAAAGAGTAAAATCCCATGACTGGAGGAACTACCTGGTCAACCTCAGTAAGAAGCTGAGATCCCTCATAAAATCCTCCAAAGCTAGTTACGAAAACAAAATTGCCACTGACTCTAAAGACAACCACAAAATATTCTATAGCTATGTCAAGAATCTAAATGGGAACACTCAGATCTGCTCTGAGTTACAGCATAATGGCACTAAATATACAGAACCACCTGATATTGCCAACATCCTAGCAGATAGGTTCAGTGCTAACTTTAACCCCCTCTCACCCCCTAGAGGGCCCATCTCTATACCGGAAGAATGCAAAGTTCCTATAATCACAGCTGCACAGGTAAAAACCTCACTCTCCAAATCCAAGAACACAGCATCCATGGGACCTGACAATATCCCAGGTTGCGTTCTACACGAACTACAGAATGAACTGGCACCCTACCTATGCACCATGTATAATCATAGCCTCACCTCAGGCTTTGTACCCACTTAATGGCGGACCGCGACAGTTATCCCACTCCACAAAGGGGGAGCCATGATGGACCCCGGGAACTACCGCCCCATTAGCCTAACGAGCCTGGTCTGCAAGGCCATGGAACGTATCATCATGGAACTCATAAACAAAGACATTGGTAATCTCCAAACTCTGGACCCTACTCAGTTTGGATTTGTAAAAGGCAGATCATGTCTCCTAAACCTGATTGACTTCTTTGAAGCAGTCACCAAAGCCATAGATGAGGGTAAAATGGTTCACACAGCTTATCTAGATCTCGCCAAGACTTTCAACACCATCCCCCACTCTGGAATTATAGATAAACTCACTAAACTAGGTATAAATCCCTATGTCACAAGATGGGTTGCCAACTGGCTCACGGACAGAACCCACACTGTGAAAGTAGCGGATTCCAAATCCGACATCAGACCAGTGACAAGTGGAGTACCACAGGGTTCAGTCCTGGGTCCTCTCCTGTTTGGTATCTACTTCTCTGAAGTGCAGGCCAACACAGAAGGTCTTTGGCTAACAATGTTTGCAGATGACTGCAAACTAGGAGCCATAATCGAAACTCCTAACAATGTGGACAAACTACAAAAGGGCCTCATTGAGACAGATACCTGATGTCAAAGCCATGGCTTGAAGCTCAATGCCAAAAAGTGTATTGTCATCCCCTTTGGTAAAAACTCTGTACCCGTGAACTACCACAGAGCTGGTAGTCTACTTAATGTCAAAAATGTGATAAGAGACCTTGAGACACAGGTGGACAGTAGTCTCTCCTTTGATAATCACATCGCCACAGTGGTTAGGAAATCCTTCTACGTGGCTCATCTCATCACAAAATGATTATCATCCAGGAAAAAAAGAGGTCATTGTTCCCCTCTACTCATCACTCATTAGACCCATTATAGAGTACAATGCCCCTTTTGGTATGTACCTCACAAGACATCTACAACAACTGGAAAGACCACAGAAATACCTCACAAAGAGGATTACTGACCTCAAACAGATGCCCTATGCAGACTGTCTCAAAAAGTTACAGCTTTACTCCATCACATATCGCCTACTCAGGGGCGATCTCTGCCTAACATACAAAGCTATGTCAAACCCAGAGCTGTTGGACATGCTCCACTTAAAGAAATCCCAATCCCTCCGAGCTACATGCTCTAGGGACCTTAACCTTGTCACCACAATAAACAGAACATACTGGAGGGATAGATTCCAGTCCCAGAGACTTCTCATACTCTGGAACAGACTACCTAACTATATCAAACAGAGCTCCTCATTAGCACTCTTCAAGAAAAATCTTGATGATTGGATGGGAAATGGGAAATTCACCCCGGGGATCACTTCTCTGGCTCTGCTCGACAAGGGCACAGGAAAATAATTTTCTTGGGTGGCGAAAGCCAGGGTACATTTTTTTGGCTAGGCTTGTATGGGCCCTAGGGCCGATAGTCTAGTACCTAGCTATGAACCTATGAACCTATAGTACAAACTCTGAAATCATGCCATGTTAAAAACAATTACTATACTAATAATATTACCAGTGAATAGAATATTGTTGTTACAGTTTAGCCTAAGTTTTAATAGCGGTGTGAGGAAAATGCTTTCATTTAAACCTGGAGGTTTATTAGCCTCCAGAAAAATTTGCCAGTCAGTTTCTCTGTATGCCAACTTGAATTCCCAAGGTCCCCCCCCACCTTGGGTCATTTTGGACTGTCTCAATTACAAAGAAACAAAAACTTGCATTGGGGCATGCCAGAGAATGTATGTATAAGGCATTATGATTGTTCATATTATTTATACTATTCATGTGCTCATATAATCTACGGTTGAGTTGCCTCTCGGTTTTCCCCACTAAAAACTTTCACAGCCCTTACAATCAACCAGGTAAACTAACCCCAAGCTGTTACAGTTAGAATAACCATGGGAAGTTAGAACTTTGCGTCTCGAGGCAACCAATACTTGTTCCTTTTGTATAATGTCAGAACACTGGTTACAAGCCCCACACTTGTATGTTTCTTTACCTCTATGCGAAAAAATAGTCCCATAGTTGGCCTTTTCTAAAAGATTTTCGATATTTTGTCCTTTTCTAAATACTACTTTTATAGGTTTGTCCTTTGAATTTGGCAAATCTGTAAATTCTAAAAATGTTTTGTACTCCTTTTCTGCTATGTTTTTAATCAGGTGCGCACTGCCACTAAAGTTGGTTGTAAATGCTCTGTTATATCCCATATTGGTATTGGTCAAAGACCCATGCTGATTGTTGAACTCAAATCCTTTGCCCAAAATGGGCTTGTATTTGTCATTCCTACCCTGTGTGACCTCAATATTGATGTTCAATATTAAGTCACTGGGATAACCACTGATACGACTATATCTGCAAAAATGGGGGTGCAACTGGCCCCCATAGCAACTCCTGTCTCCTGCCTGAAAAACTCTCCTTCAAAATACATGTAGTTGTTTTGGAGAACTAGTTCAGCGAATTCCAGACAGAAAAATATCTCATTCTTTGTTGTATCTGGATTTGCCCTGAGTGCCTCATCCAACCAAGAGAGTCCAATATCATGCGGGATCATTGAAAAAAGGTTTATGACGTTGACTGTAACAAATTTCCAATCTGGTGAAAAGTATTCACTTTTCACGTTACTCAAAAATTCCCAGGAATCTTTTAACATATATACTTGTCTTCTCCACAGTGTTTTAAGTTTCCAATCCAAACATTTAGATAAAGGTGCAATTGTAGCACCCTCAGAGGAAACTATTGGTCTTGGGGGGGGGGGTTCTACACACTTATGGATTTTGAGTACCCCAAAGATGGATGGTACCCTAGGTGAATTATTTTCCAAGTATTGATAGGTGTCAAAATCTATGACACCTTGATCGAAAAGGTCCTTAAGTGCCAGGTCTATTTTTTTGTAGGATATATGTATTTTGTTAAAGAGATCTTAGTATACCAACTGGTGTTATTCAAAATAGTTGTCATTTTCCCTTCATACATTATTCTATCCATAAGGACAATACCCCCTCCCTTGTCTGGTTCCACGAAATGTAACTGTGGGTTAGAACAAAGTTCAACCAGTAAATGTCTCTATTCTTGACCCAAATTTGAGTGTATCCTGTTACTTGGTATCTGATTCCTTATTTCACTGTCAATCACATTTTCCAAATTTATCAATTGTGGGTGAACAGGTGGATTGAAAACACTTTTTTTCTTTGGTGTGTTGAATTATAATGTGGATGATTGGTCACCAAACATGTTTTCTAAATTTAACCCACTGATAAACATTTTTAAATCAAGTATTACTTGGGTCAAATTACTTTTTATCATTGGAACAAACTTGAAACCTTAGATAAACAAGTTACAAAACTCTTCAGTGACTTCTATTCTGCTATAATTGAAAATATGAAAATCAGACTTAAGAGACTACTTGTGTATTTTCATTTACATTGTGGCAACTAATATTGATCGGTTCTAGTATCTGTAACCTCTGAACCCCTCCTTCCCCCCTGATAATGCCCCCCCCCTGTGAAAATGGTTGTAATTGTAATTCTTGTTGCTTAGCCTCTCTGATCTACGCGAGCCAGCTTCCTGGTAATTATCGTAACCATTTTCCTTCTCGGACATAGTTGGATTACTGTTACCTTGTCCCTGGTAGTTGTTCTCTTGACCTTCTGAAGGTAAATTGCATTCCTTATTGTGGGACTGGCCATAATATTTGGGTTGAGGGTATTGTTTGCCATCCCTATATTCTCTTCACATTTTTTGTCTATAATACCTCTTAATTCATAGTATTTGCTGTTTTCCGTCTGCACCTGAAACAATAAATCATTAGTAATACGTTTGTTGTACAAGTCAATCAATCAAGTCAAGATCTGTAGCAAGTTACAATTTGGATTGCTGTCTTACCCAGAGTCAGTTGCACTTGGATAATCTTGGATGCATTATGCTGAGCAACTAGCCTGGAGGTGTGGATATCCTTAATAAATATGGACACAACTCCACCTTTAGTGTTTCGGTCCAGGTTAGGAGGCCAAAAGGTGTGGTATGAATTATAGCCTGGTAATGCAGGGTTGCTCTCTGGAGTCTTGAACCAGGTCTCTGTCACTGCACAGATGTCAATGTTCTCCATTTTAAGGAGTGCCTCAAGTGAATGCATTTTGAGGCTTAGACTTCTAGTATTGAGTAGCATTACCCATCAGATTTTGCTTGCTTGTACCTGTTAACGTAGTGAATTTGTCATTTGAACCTTGCCTATAAAAGGCAGTATAGGGGTGGTAAGAGATGTAGCCAGTATCTGGAATCCCAAGGGTGACAGGTGCAGGCCATCTCTGGCAAAGCATTGTGGTCTGTAGATCATGTCATCCCAGGCAGACAGATACTAGATCCCCTAAGAATGACACCAGAAGCTTAGCCAATTGTTGAAGTCAATCATTTTGTCCTTGTACTCTGGTATCATTCTGGGTGATGGCAGGATGCTACTCAAGGCTAGGGTCATACCTGCCTGGGCTACAAGATCAGAGAACTCCTCCATGTCTCTTTTCATGTAGTGCAGGGAGATATGTCTCAGGTCATTCACACCAACATGGACAATGACAGAGCCATATTTGTACTTGTGGAATGACCTGAGCGTGTGCATTATGTGGCAGATCCTGTCACCTGACAGGCAGCTGACAGTAACTTTCTCTTTGTTTAGCCTGGTGAGTGGAACTTCAGTGTGTCTGACTATAAAGTCACCTATGACTAGAGTGTTGGGTACCTTGTTATGCCTTATGGGCTGTGGTTGAGTGGAACACTGAGTTTCTGGACTATGTGTCATTTGGGTTGTGTTGAGGGGGGGGGTGGAGATTGCATGTGTTTCTGCTTTTGTTGTCTCTGTTTCTTGAGCAGATTTTTATTGATAGCCTCCACGAATGTAGGAGTGTATTTTGTGTTGCTATGTGTGTGTTTTGGTGGTGTAGGTTTTGAGGGACTATGTGATGAGTGTGGTGTGGTGCAAGTGTTTAACTTCTCCTCTTGACTGTCTAGTCCAGTCTTGGGTGAAGAGAGCTTTGGTTCCAGTTTGGCTATATAAGTGCATCTCTCACAGGTTGTAGTGTTGGGTAGTAGGAGGAGAGGGTTGTCTGTGTACATGAGGCAATTGCTGCCCAGATTCATCAGGTAGACAGGAGAAAACATTGGGAGCTGACCCTTAGACATGCCTGGATAGGTGCTTATTTATTAAGTACTAAAAATTGTTTTCCTCTAGACAAGTGAGGAAAGTTGAGTGCTGTAGTAATTTGTAGCTTATTTAGTGCTTATGAGTTCTGACACTTCACATGAGCATTCCCTGCAGTACTCCAGTTCATAAATATGTTATTTTGTGGATTTTGCAACATAAATATTGATTATAATGTGCTTTGCCATGTAAAAGAGGCGGTGCTATAGTGGGACTCAACCAGAAATGTCTACTCAGTAGGCGAATACTCTGCCCACTACACTATTGCTGTACTGCTTCATTTGCATATATCTTCCTTGTTATCCTCCTTCAGCCTTTCAAGCTGCTTTAACTGTAGCTAAGTGATGGGCACACCCACGCACCTACGGTTAGCTTTAATCAGAGTTTTAAAAATAAAAGGGTTTCTTCATTTTATTTATATGTGCTGTTGCTGTTGTACACATGGGGGACTGTCGGTGGGGATATGCGGACACCTATGAGCAGTCTCACTCATTTCTTACCACTTTCTACTGTTCTACATTGCTGGGGCGTGTTTATTCTGAGAGCTCTGCTCTCAGACACACCCCCTGCACTCGTACATGCTCTGTGTAAGCCTAGTAGCTCAGGCAGCGTTCCTTCATTAATATGCATGGCACACTGCCATCCTGCTCCTAAACGGGCACTTCTGTGCAGGACTAAAATAGTCCTGCACAGAAGATTAGTGAATCTGGGGGCCAGTCAGGCAAAATTAAGACAATGTAGAAATCTGAAAGGTTAAAATGCCAAGAAATGTACTTATCAATCAGTGACATATTTCTAGATTGTTTGAGAATCACACCAGCTAGAACCCAGGAGTTTCCAACAGTGTATGCAAGAATTTACAAACAGAAACTATTTTTAAATCAGCAAGCCTTGAAGCAATCAGAAAATACAAAAGCTGTTAGACCAGTTTTATAAACTCCACCTAAGAAATGGGGGATAATAGCAGTTTCAGGACAGATGAGAAACATAAAACAATGCCAGAAAATATCTAAAATAATTCAGTCAGGCAAACAATAATTCAGTCAGGCAAAATTAAGACAATACAGAACTCTGAAAGGTTAAAATGCCAAGAAATATACTTATCAATCAGTGATATATTTCCAGATTGTTTGAGAATCACACCAGCCAGAACCTAGGAGTTTCCAACAGTGTATGCAAGAATTTACAAATGTACCATACATATATGAAATAAAAACTAAAAACAAGACAACCAAAATGATTTGGTGTACTTCTGTTCCCCATCATCGAATAAACATTATTATGCATTAATTAAGCATAAGAAATAGAAGAATTAAGCACAAGACATGGTAGCTGCCTTTGAAATTGCTAGAATGAGTTGTAAATTACATACATTAACAACCCTTTAAAGGTTGTCACTCACAGTTCTTCTCAAGCATTTGAAAAGGCAAGTAGTACAGGTATATTTGTTAAATCAGATGTTTTCTAATTTTCTAATTGGATTTTAACTTTTTTGTAGAGTGTGTGCAGAAATATTAGCAGGAACTACAGAATGAAATGGAAGAAGGGGTTAGCTGAATGTATCAGTTGCATATGACTGCTGATAGACCCAATGTCAAAACACTGTGGCCCCAACCATCTCCTGCATACTGGCAAAGTAGTAGCCAACTTCTTAACAATCATTGCAAGATGAATTATATTAAACATTTATGGAAGGAGCAGTGGATACTTAACCTTTAGTTACTGCTCCCTTTCAGTATAAGGTATAATGTATTTATCTTTTGAGAATTTTTCTACTGTTTTCTGTTTTCAAAGTAAATTTCTTAAAACGGTTCTGTACTTGTTTTCATAAACCTACCATGCTGTGGGCCTGTGTTGGTTAATGCGTTTCCCAGTGTTCTACAATTCCATTGTCACTTTTCTTGTATCTCTTAGCATCACAGGCATTGGTGATTATGTTTCAAAATCATGGTAGCTTAAAGAGGATTAGCTTAACAGGGGAACAAATCGAAATTAAAGCTTTTTCTAATTATTCTTTAGTTGTGGTCACTCCAGCTGGTAATGGAATTTTAGAGTCTGTCTAATCCTGTCATTAATCAGCAAAAATAAATAATCCACCCATCAAATCATGCTGCGCAGGTCAAATAGCTGCATCAAAGATGATGGTATTACCAAAGCTGTTATTCTTTCAAGCATCCTCCTATGGTGTTTATTTCAGAAAGGTGGGAAAAGGGACATGATTTGATAGAGCTAATTGGGATCTGCTGCAACTGATACAGTTAAACAACTTTGGTATGTAATAGATATGCATAAACTCTGGAGTAGCTCTTAACATATTTCTTATTCTCTTAGTCTCCTATATGCTGTTCTCTTTTCTTTGGTTCTCTAGCAGTTTCTTCATTTGTACAATGCAGTATAGCAAAGATGGATGACTAAGCAAAGAAATTAGCAACGTTAAAGTAGGCTTAAGAATCTTGCTGTGCATCGCAGACAGATTTTAATCCTTATTGGATCTATGTCCAACTTTCTTTGAAAAATTCAGTTCAGCATTGAAGAGGCAAGTTAACAGATTCTAGGAATGTCTCTGGTCAAGAAGGGTGGGCATTTAGCATAGTGGTTTGACTTTCCCAAAGTTGTTTTTATGGTATTTCAGACATAAGAATAGAAAACAATAGTCCCCTAATATATGGAATCAGATTAGCTATGCATTCCCCAAAACATGTTGATTTTCTCTCTTCTAAATTACAGACCATTTTTTATTTGGTCTAGGAATGCTCAAGAGTTCCTCCTTGCAAGGCATCTCTAAGGGATCTAGTTAAAGATTCTTGATTTCAATTGTTTTCCACAGGCATCAAATCTGAGTTTTGATTGGATTAATGCTTTGTTTGCTGCAAATCTTTCTAAGATCGATAGTAATTTTATAACAGTGGTCTTTACTGCATTGCCTCAGTTTCACATTTGCGGCATTTATATGGAATTGCTTTAGAGCAAAAGAGAAAAAGATCACACAAAAATGTACATTATTACAAAGACAAATTCCTCTCTTCTGAAAAGTAATGGTTGATTATCAAAGCTATCTTTCTTTGTTATTGGATCACATTGTTGCATTGCTTATTTATTAATGAATGTCATAACAACTTTACATTGAAAATAATTTATCATAAAAAAGAAAGAAAAGAAAGGAAAATAAAAGAAACAAAGCTGTTAAAACCTTGTAGTGCATGGAGTGCACTGGTTACACTCTGATATTCAGAAAAAGACAAATCAGTTAAGTACCAGAATGGTATGTGATCTGACTTTAACAAATGTTAAGCACCCCCTGCGAAAGTTGTTAAGGTCTGGTCCCAAACTAGGCAGTAAAATATGCCTGCAGTGACTAGCAAATGACAGCAGCAGAACAAGCAGAGCAATACATTTGTCTCTGCCTGCTGTCCATACCCATAACATGTCCCTAACTTTTTAAAAAAAAAAAAAAAAAACTTAAAAAAGAGTTGTTAGAATTTGCTAGAATAAGAGGATGTGTGTTTGCCTGCATATCCTAAAGAATGTAAATGGTGGAACTCAAATGTATATCATTAATTAGTGACTTCAAGCCTCAGTGGTTCATTTGAAAAACACATATTTTATTAGGAACAGACCAAAAATATGAAGCAATAATCTGGATTCCCTGTGAAAATCTAGACATTTGAGAGATATGGAAGTAAGCATAAACATAACAGACTTTGTTACACTACCTGTTGGACAGTGCTTGCAGAGAGTTTTATGGCTTTGAAATCTAGGAAAACATATAGATTTTTTTTGCCTTTTAACTAGTACTACATAGAGCTGATAAAGCTACATGCACTGCAAAAAAATTATGATCGTCTCACTGATCATAACCCTGGATGCTAAGATTCACCATGAGGTGAATTCCTTGGTATCCATGTCTCAAGTACATAATAAGTAGGTTATGATTATCGACCTAATCATAATCCTCTATATTTTGCTTCACTGGTCTCATAATAAATCTTGTATGATCATCAGTTCATAGCAGTGCAGTAGTCACAAAAGTGACAAAGAGAACAATCTCAGAGCTGGATTTTAGTTAACATGTAATGTAAGGTTCAGTGTTTTTTTTTTCTGCCTCTAAAAACACAGGTTATTGTCCCCATGCCAAAAATTTGCAATGTGGGGATGGATATTCTATTATCATTAATGCATTACAGGCTGCAGAATAAGATGTTTTTTATTTTATTTTATTTTATTTTTTTACAATTCACATAAAAACACAGAGCGATATGACTGAAATATAAATAGTTTAATAAATGGGAAAGGTGTAATTAAGTATATTTCATAAATTATCAGTACAATATTCTTTTTTCCCTTTCTAAATCTCTAAGTTACAAATGCACTGTGGTATACAGTTGAATGATGACAGTAGGGCTCCCTATTGAAATGTCAGCATTTGAAAGGCCGAGTGCCGACAAGCTGAAAAATAGCAGTAGAGCGAATCTTTAAAATTGTTCTTCTCTTTTAAACATCTTTGTGCAGGAGGGCAGGGGCAAGCTACTCAAACCCCCAAGAACTTATATATATATATATATATATATATATATATATATATATATATATATATATATATATGGATTTATTATATGGCCAAGACCATATTATCGACTTTCGAAAAGCTGACCATTTAAAATAAACACATAACACACACCAAACACTTATCTTTCAACTGTTAGCAAGGGTGCAAGCCCCCTGCACTCCCCTGTGGGGATCTCCTCCCCCATACCCCCTGTAACGTAAACATGCCAACTCCAAGATCACACTACAGTGGAAAAAAGTTAATTTCCTAACCTCACACACTGAGGTTAGGAAATTAACTTTTTTCCACTGCAGTGCGATCTTGGAGTTGGTATATTTAATTTACGGAGGGTGGGGGGGGGCAGAGCCCCCCTGCAGAAATGTAGTAGAAAGTGTGTTTGTTAGTTAGGTGTTGTTGTAGGTGGCTGGGGATCTTATTTACTTGTGTGCAATGTAGTTTTTAATGTTATGAAGCACACTTTCAATGTTCTGAGCTTTCAATGTTTTGGGTTTTCAGTGTTTTGAATTTTTGATGTTATGGTCTCGATGTTATGAAATTCAATGTTATAAAATTTCAGTGTTATGAAGTAGACCCATATATATATATATATATATATATATATATATATATATATATATATATATATATATATATATATATACACCAACTGCAAGATTACCATACCTCCAAGAAAGGGGAATATTCTGAGAAATGGCATCTAAAACTTAGTGTATGTAAGTCCGTTCCTTCGGCAATTTAGTCTCCGTGTTTTAGGACTCACTCTAGAGGGTCTCAACATTTCAATTACTTGGCTGTAGTCTACTGACACAAAGTTTTATTCGGCAATCAGCTGGGATTTTCTTTCTGCACACTCACTTACTGTTCCTCTTAAACTGTACTCCCTTTATACATATAAACCTAAGAGCTATTTTGAATAGCTTTCTGGAAGACTTTGGGAATAGTGTCTCATAGGTCAACAGTTAATGTCTTTGTAATCTTACTTGCAAACTTCATTGCTCATGTGAAGAATATTGAAGATATCTGATGTGGCACAATATTAAAGAATGAACATCTGAACATAAATGGTGAGATGTTGTGTCCTAGTCATGGATAAGCTGCAGTGAGTACCAGTCATGGATTACCTGTAAGGATCACCATGTTAAACACATGTCTCCTCTAAACTTACTTTGTGTAAGATCACAGTAGACTAAACACTGAAGATTGACTTTTTCCAACTGATAACCATTTGGCTTTGAATTTGGTTAGATGGGCAGGGAAAGGGTTAATTAGACTGTCACTGGAAACTCAAACATGTAGAGGTTGCCTGTCTGTATTGTCAAGCAGATGCTTCATTGTGGGATGCACTCAAGTACCATCTCCAAGAGTATCATAATAAAACCTCGTCAACACCTCAGCATCTAAGGTGGTTACAAGGAGTTTTGCCAGAAACTTGATGCCTAGATCTTCTGGTGGAGAGCAGAGATGAAGGATGTCACTACAATAAAGAGCCCTTCTCTGCATTCTAAGCTGGGGAGAGGTCTTTAGATTTAACTAATGCAAGTTGACAGCCAAGGAGGGCAGTGGTTGTGGAACTCCCCACATTAATGGTGTAGTGGTGAGAGCAGATTGATAATGTCATGGAAAATTATGATAGGATCACCTCATGAAATTAACACAAGACATACAGTGACTCAAGAGAAGGAATTGGGACTTTGCTCTGACTGTTTTCAGCAAGAGCTTAGAAATCTCGATCCTGAGTTTTGATATTGTTTGGAACGAGTATGTTGACTGACTTATAAAGCAGTATGCCTACCCTTCTTTGATGAAGCAATACCATAATTAACTAATGGAATTAATTAAACCACTCTAAATAAGATTCTTGTGGCTGTTAAATAGCTGTGAGGTAACCAGGATCTTGGAGTAAGTAATGTCCATGCATTATTTCTGAAGGATGTAGGTATTGCTGAGATGTGCTGGTTTAGGCAGCTTGCTCATGTTCCGTGAAAGAGGAGGACACTAATAGTGTAGTGGCATGCTGGGAAAGTTGTCCTCAGTTTGAAAAACATAACAGGAGAGATTGCAACATAAGTGACTGATCACACTTCTGAGTTTTCCTGGGAAATGCTACACAGGATATTGGAAAGGAAGTTTGGTGCAAAAACTGAGCCTCTAATTCAGAATATGTAGTGAAGATTCCATCCTAGCAATAAAAGAGTGGCTTGACCTTTCCACTTGCACAGATAATGTAGTGGTAGTGTACATCACCAGCACTGTCTTCATGTGTTTTGTGGACCTGCCACCTGCACAAGACTGTGCATTGTGGAATATCTTGTGGGAAATGGTAAAACAACACTGAGTCCTAGGCCACTGATGCATATCATTTAGCCTCTTTTATTTGTTGTCGAGTTGGGACCATTTTCTTATCATTACGTCTCATTCTTTCTTTGTATGTATGTATGTTTGTATGTATGTATGTATGTATGTATGTATTTACATACTTATTTATTTGTTTACTGGGAGGACCTGGGAGAAAAGCTCCGGACTTGATTCACAAAAAGAAAACAATTAACATTACAGAGTTTATACACAGTACATTAACAGTACAGTTGTTACAGTCTTTCAGATGTTTAACAAATTGCAAAACCAAAAACAAGTGAAACAATTCACCAGACATTTTGGGATATGACAGACTTTAGAACATAAATTGTGCCAAATATATGGCCAGTGGCATGGGAAATAGTTGCAAAATTATAAAAAATAACTTTTATTTTTTTTTTGACCGATTTCGGCTGTTTAAGCATAAGGCAGTGGTACACAAATAGGATCGGCCTGAAAATATGAAAAAAGTTGGAAATAAGCTTTTAAGCCCAAATCAACATTTTGCTATGATAATCAATGGCATGCATAAGACAACAATATCAGGGAATAGTGGTTGCTAAGGGGGAAGGCTCAGTGTGAGTGTGGTAACTATGAATTAGCATGTTGTTTTATGCAAATAAGGGGACTGGTACTGAATCACAGAATTCCTCTCAGTGTTAGCTTGCACCAAACCGTGTAGATGCAGCAAAACCATGGTATAAGCATAAGAGGTAAATTACCTCATAAGGGGGAGTGTCATGCATGCTGTAAGCTTATTGGAGCTCTGTGGCTCATGTTTGCCCATAGCTAAGGAAGGGTGCGTGTCTGAGGCTGCCTAGCAGTGTTTACATTGCCTAAACAGGTGTGCTCGCCGCACACCAGGTTTAAAAAAAAATGCAGGAAATAGCAGCTCTGTTCACATCTGAGCATTGGATATGTGCGGTGTGCCTCTGGGCTTAAAAGGGAAGGCAATGGGAAGAGAAACCAGCAGTAGGAAGGTAATCAAGGAGAACCAGCATAGCTGGCAGATGAAATGTATCAGAATCAGCCAATTACACAGGCAGCAGCCCAGCCCAGCACACTACTATAAACTATGCAAACACCTTTCCCTCTGTTTTTTCCCACAAACTCTACACCACCAGAGTACACAGACGGGGAAATTTTACCTGAGAAAACTAATAAAATGTTAGGGGTTGCTGTTGCTCTCATACATCAATATGTGGAAGACTGAGGGTGGTGAGGATGTGAATGCTGATGACCAACCCATAGTGAAGATGAGGAGAAGAGTGTACAGACCCAGGGTAACCTACCAGGGGCTACATGAGCTGGAGGTAGTGGAGCACTATAGGGTGGACAGGGAAATTCTACAGCAAATTGTTGAGCTGTGCTGGCCAAGCCTCGCACACAGAAACAACAGGGGGGAACCCATCCCAGTGGATACCAAGGTGTGTGTAGGCTTAAGAATATTAGCCACAGGTACCTTCCAATGGCCAACTGGGGATATCATGGGAACTTCACAGGCATCCACATCCAGGGTACTGCACAAGTTTCTGGATGCCATGTCAGCACATGCCAGTGAGCACATATATTTCCTCAACACCCATGAGGCGTTGACCAGCAATATGTGTCTCTTCCACCAAATAGCAAAATACCCTGAGGTAGTGGGTGCTATAGACTGCATGCACATACACATCAGATCACCACCCAGTGAGCAGGGTAGGGTCTACATAAACCGCAAGGGCTTCACCTCCATCAACTGCCAGGTCATGTGCGATACCCAAGGCATTATCTTGAATGTGTGTTCTGGCAGCCCTGGAAGCTATCACTACTCCCACATCTGGCATATGAGACAGCTGTACCAGACACTTGCCAGTGGGGACATCCCATATGGCCACCTAGTGGGGGGTGCTGGTTATGCACTGGAGCCGTGGATGATGATACCCATCAGAAATGCACACACACCCGAACAAGAACTCCATAATGAGGCACACACACAAATCAGAATCATAATAGAGCATGTGTTCAGGATGCTCAAGTCACGGTTCTGCTGCCTGGACATATCCGATGGAGCCTTGCAGTACTCTCCAGCTACATGTACACAAATGTTCATTGTATGTGCCATGCTACACAATATGATCCTATGAAAACAGCTGCAGCAGGAACAGCATGGGGCAAGGCCACACAGCCCCCCACCATTGCCAAGGCCATCACAGGCACAGATGGATTCAGAGGAGGAACAACCTGAGCCTGCCCATGTAGGCAGAAAGAGGCGTATCCAGTATGCCCAGACAGGTCTATATTAGATCAGCAAATGCTTAAACAAGCAAACGCTGATTGATTGATCTTATTTTAGTGAATGTTAAAAATATTGAAGCAACAGAAACTCAAATGTTTTCCTAGGGAAAGAATTTGGTTGTCCGTTTCTGTTGCTTCGGTATTTTCAGTGCTGTGGTGGAAAGTTACGGGTCGGATTCAGGTAAGTGTGCGATTGTGTGGATGTGAGTGTTAAGGTGGGTTAGGTGAGTTAGGGTTAGGGCTCGGGTTAGGTATGTGTGCGATTGTGCGGACGTGAGGATTAGGGCGGGTTTATGTGAGTTAGGGTTAGGGAGCAGGTGAGGTGAGTGTGCGATAGTGATGGACCTTAGGTTTAGGGTTTGGGTTAAGGTAAGTGGATAGTTAGTGGTGTGTGCATAGTTTAGTGTAGGGTTAGGTGTCAGATTTTAGGTGTATGTGTGGGATTTCTGTTTGTTTGGTGTGCTTGTGTTGTGTGTATGTGCTTTGGATCAGCGATTTTTTCCCCCTAGGAAAAAAATCGCTGATCTGACAGTTTGAGATTGTAAGCATTCACTTACATAAGGTCGATCAATCAGCGTTATCTTTTTTAAGCATTCACTGATCTAACATAGACCCACCCAGGCTTTGGCAAAGAGGCAATGCATACCACATACACTGACATGGTAGGTACCCAGGGAATGACACCTCTCTTTGACTTGCACATACAGTAAAAGGGATGCCAAACATGACACTACCTATGCTTTATCATGTATAGGGAGTGTACTATGTGCATCCAACATAGTCAGCCCTCCAGCGTCATCCTAAATACTGGCACAGCCACAAGGTAAGTCAACTCTTCCTATCAATTGCTGAATGGAGTAGTATGCTCTGCTAGTTGTATCTATGGTATGTATGTGAGCATGCAAGGGAATCAGGTGGCTGAATGGGATGGCAGATAGTGGACACCTATGTGGGAATCATGAAATCCATAACAAATACTGGTGTCAACAAAGTAGGCAGTACTAGACAAGGTGACAAATCCCACTGCAGTACATTGTGGTGGCCCAAATGTATGTCCATAGGACACACACATGCAGGTCAGTGAGGCTCACATACCCAACACCAGCCTCAGCCACAGGATAGGTGTAGATGACCATAAAGAAAGGCTGTGCTAAGGCCTCTAATTGATTGCAATGGTGAACAGCCCCCTCCAGACCTACACAGACAGAATACAACAGGTCTGGCAGTTGTATGTTTGTTCTGAAGGGTAAGAAGTCTGAAACTGAAATGTAGGTCATTAAAACCTAAGACCTGTACTCTACTGATATACCTCTAGTCTCCATGATAGGTCAGAATACAAAACGAAATTGAAGCCAACAGAGTACCTGAAATATATGTACAGTCATAGCAAATGTTTACAGTTGTCAGATGTGCCCACCTCCACAATCCTTTGTAGAAATGCAGTAACATGTACGTGTGGGTTTAATAACAGTGGAGCACAGATTACCGTAGCTGGCCTAATTTACAGGAAAGATTGTTGCATGTGTACAATATGCAGGGGTCCGTGTGTTAGGTTGTTGTGTGTTCAATATTGTCTGGAAGTGGTCAGCATGTAGGCATGGAGGACTGTGTCTCAGTTGCCATTAGCCAGTACTGTTGATGACAGGGTCATGTTTTCCGACAGCTGCAGTGCCAACCACAATGCATCTCAACAATACCTATGTTAGCAGTCATCCATACTCACTGTGCAGATGTCAGTATCTGTCACCGTCTGAAAGATGGACATGCCATGAATGTGGGCCCAGACATACACATAGTACACAGGTGGAAGTACCCTAGACAGAGTACATAAAATGTAACTGTCATCTGCACACAACTTTGGAATTGCACATACAGGTTAGCAGCACATTAGTTGTCTGTGTAGTATGTGTAGTATATAATACTGGTGTAGTATGGGCAATCAGTGGCAGACCACAAAAGGCACAGTTATGAAGTTCGTAGGTTCATAGGTTCATAGGTAGGTACTAGGCTATCAGCCCAAGGGCCTAAGTAAGCCTAGACAACAAAGTTCCCTGGCTTATGCCACCCAAGAAAGTTAATTTCCTGAGTCACTGTCGAGCAGAGCCACAGAAGTGATCCTTGGGCGGTATTTCCTATTTCTCATCCACTCATCAAGATTTTTCTAGAAGAGTGCTAATGAGGAACTTTGCTTGACATAGATGGGAAGCTTGTTCCAGAGTATAGGAAGTCTATGGGATAGGAATCTATCCCTCCAGCATGGTCTGTTTATTGTGGTGACAAGGTTTAGGTCCCTAGAGCATGTAGCTCAGTGGGATTGGGATTTCTTTAGGTGTAGCATGTCCAACAGCTCTGGGTTTTACATAGCATTATATGTTAGGCAGAGATCTCCTCGGAGTAGGCGATATGCTACAGAGTAAAGCTGGCGTTTTTGGAGATGGTCAGTGTAGGGCATCTGTTTGAGGCCAGTAATCCTCTTTGTGAGGTACCTCTGTGGCCTTTTCAGCTGCTGCAGATGTCTTGTGAGGTACATTCCAAAAGGGGTATTGTACTTTATAATGGGTCTAATGAGTGCTAAGGAGAGGGTACCAATTGCCTCTTTTTTTCCTGGATGAGAACCCTTTTGTGATGAGGTGTGTCACGTAGAAGGATTTCCTGACTACTGTGGTGATGTGATTATTAAAGGAGAGTCTACTGTTCACTTGGGTCCCATGGTCTCTTATCACACATTCGGCATTAAGTAGACTGCCATTTATGTGGTAGTTTATGGGTAGAGAGTTTTTACCAAAGGGGATGACAATGCACTTTTTGGCATTGAGCTTGAGGCCATGCCTCTGACACCAGGCATCTGTCTCAGTGAGGCCCTTTCTGTAGGATGTGCAAATCATTTGGGGACTCGACTATGGCTCCTAGTTTGCAGTCATCTGTGAACTTTGTTAGTCAGAGGCCTTCTGTGTTAGCCTGTACTTCTGCAAAGTAGATACCAAACAGGAGAGGTCCCAGGACTAAACCCTGCTGTACTCCACTTGTCACTGGTTTAAAGTCAGATTTGGAGTCTGCAACTTTTACAGTGTGGGTTCTGTCAGTGAGCCAGTTGGCAACCTATCTTGTGACGTAGGGATTTATATCTAGTTTAGTGAGTTTAGCTATAATTCCAGAATGGGGGATGGTGTTAAAAGCCTTGGTGAGGTCAAGATAGGCTGTGTGAACCAGCTTACCCTCATCTACGGCTTTGTTGACTGCCTCAAAGAAGCCAATCAGGTTCAGAAGGCATGATATGCCTTTCACAAACAGGAACTGGGTAAGGTCCAGAGTTTGGAGGTTACCAATGTCTTTGTTTATGAATTCTTTGTTGATACGTTCCATGGCTTTGCAGACCAGGTTCGTCAGGCTAATAGAATAATAGTTCCCAGGATCAGTGGTGGCTCCTCCTTTGTGGAGTGGGATAACTGTTGCTGTGCGCCATTCAGTGGGCACAAAGCCTGATGTGAGACTATGATTGAATACGGTGCTTAGGTGGGGAGTGAGTTCATTCTAAAGGTCATGTAAAACACAGCCTGGGATGTTGTCCGGTCCCATGGATGCTGTGTTTTTGGATTTAGAGATGCATAGATGTGATTACAGGGACTATGCATTCTTCCTGCACAGATATGGGCCCTTTAAAGGGTGAGATAGGGGTAAAGTTAGCACTGAACCTATCTGCCAGGATGTTGGCAATATAAGTTGGTTCTGTAATTTTCGTGCTGTTGTGCTGTAACTCAGAGCAGATCTGGGTGTTGCCATTGAGATTCTTGACATAGATATAGAATGCTTTGTGGATGCCCTTAGAATAAGTGGTGATTTTGTTTTCGTAGCTAGCTTTGGAGGATCTTATAAGGGATCTCAGCTTCTTACTGAGGATGACCAGGGAGCTCCTCCACTCATGGGATTTTACTCTCTTTTGCAACAGTTTCTTTCTTCTGTTGTAGAGTTTGTTTATGGCAGGGGACCACCGGATTGGCTTCCTTTTTTTGGAAGATAGCATCTTGGTTCTGTTTGGGATAGCATGATCCATGCACTTGTGTAAGTGCTTCTAGAGTGCATTTGTGTGGAATTCAGCAATCGTAACTGTATTGTCCGTCTGCATGGGTGTCATGAAGTTCACCACTTCTGTTTTAAGAAGCATGAAGTTGGCTTTGGAGAATTTTTTTACTCTGGTTTCCTTAATGGTGGGTGGGGGTGGGATTCGGATATCTAGGATGATTAGCTTATGGTCGGATCTGACCAATAATGAGTTGACCTCAGGTGTGGAACACCAGTCACTCATGTTGGTAATGACTAGGTCTAGGATATTGTTGCCCCTGGTGGGTGTGTTCATAAGTTGATCCAGGGCATTGGAATTTATGAATTCCAGAAAGCGTTGAGAAAAGGATTTGGTACATGAGTAGTTTTCCCAGTTAATGGTTGGGTAGTTGAAATCACCCATTATTAGAGTGTTTGGTGGAACCCTAATATTTTCCGTATATCAAGAAATGAGGAGTGGGAATAATGAGAGATTGCCTATGTCCCCGACAAGGCAGCATAAGGGGAATGTCCCAGGTATATCTATGAGTCAGCTGCAAAAAGCTTCCATATCACACATGCAGTCAGCTCACCCAACCATCAGCCACAGGTTTATCACAGGTCATATCCCTGCTTTTGGAAATGAGTACAGTATGACCCCCACTTCTGTATGGGAATACCCACAGAATGCAGCATGCTGAAGAGGTGTCCCATGCAGTTGTGTCCCTAGCTGTAAGCAGAATCCTGCCATCATCCAGACCAATGGATTAATATAGACAGGAACTACTGCCATTAACATCTTGCACACTTACCCTGTCACCCCAGGGAATCCAGTGGCTCGCAGCCTGGGAATGTAGGAGTGACAGAATGCACTGGCCTGCTACAGATGGCCAGCATCACTATCAAATGCCCTACAGTCCTCTGTCAAAGGCCTGTGCCTCACCCATGCTGCCAATGTATGTTATCTCATAGGTTCCCATCTAACAAAATAACACAGTCAACAGAACACAAATGCAAGGCCATGTTGACAAATCCCAGTAGCATGCCCACCATGTCCTACTGCATGAACTGTGGACCAATCCCTAAATACTGCTGGGATGAAGGGACAACTATAGGGATACTTCTCAGATATCACTCGCATAATGTTACAAAGAGGATAGAATAACAGAGTGGGGGGTGTAGAAGCATGGATGTCATGGAGTCTCTGTAGTTTGAAACTCTGATGTGTGCCCATACTACCCTGCCTGCAAACCCAGAAATATGTGGCTACAAACCAGCTTGTAAACCACAATGTGAAGGGGAACTGACAAGCTACATAAGTCCTGCCTCTGGGTAACCTGGGTGAATCTGTACACCTGACAGGTATGGCCACAGCAGGATATGGCCATTCTGTTATGTTGATATATGTACAAGCAGGGGATCTTCAGTCACCACAGTACCAAGGTGCTGGACCATTTACACAGACCCATCAGCAACTGTCTGCAGCTACCCCTCCAGAATGGCATGAGTGTGCAAGAATATGTAGGCTGAAGACCACAATACTGGACACAGCGTCATTCATCTTGTATTTCCCAGGAAATAACTCTGAGCAAATAAGTATATCTGTCAGTAGCTGATGACATAATACATCACAATGTAAAACAGTACATATGTCTGAATATCTCTGCTAACACCAACCATGTAACACAAGTAGCACAGACACAATAGTTACAGTATCCCACTATCTGTCACCAATTGTGACTCCATATTGTCAACCCATCTACAGATATCCTGCAGAAACAGGTTGCTAGCTGTAGGTGTAGAACACCAAATCCTGGACTGGAGTACAGCCTATCTGGAATGGATTCACACACTCAATACAGAAGGTCATACTAGGCATGCTCCTACACTTAGCGAAATGAAGCCCATGTCTGACAACACAGTGGTATATACATATCTGTCAGTCACAGATGTCTGTGCACACACACCACATTGCACACCATTCATGCTTTGCACACACATTGGATAGGAATACTCACACATATCCAAGGCCAACACACTATAATATGTCAAACATATATACACAGAGAGGTGGGAAAGAGAGAGGCAGACAGTGACAGAGAGTTTTCCATCATGAGGCCTGTCCCACCAATCACACATCCAATTGGCCAATATCACATGATGTACTGCTGTCAATCACTGTAGACATTGCTTTTGGTAGCCTTCAGCCCTATAGTGTCTGTGGTGCTTTTGATAACTGTGTAACACAATAGTGCAAACCAATATTCATCTAGCATTTGTATACCCAGTTCTGTCAAATGTAAAGTTGTGTGTGACTGAGTGTGTGTGTGTTTCCAGAAGAATGGTTTATGGCCCATTCACACACACACTGCACTTCCCATTGCCAAAGTTAGCACTCCTGCTGATGTCAGTCACCTTGAAATAACCCTCTGAACAAGACTCAGCCCTATAAGCTGTGTGGCACTTGTGATACGTCTGTAATACTGTAGTGTAGAAAAATAGTTAGGTAGGAGTTCTAATCCCAAACATGGCAACTGTGAAGGTGTGTGTGTGTGTGTGTGTGTGTGTGTGTGTGTGTGTGTGTGTATGTGTGTGTGTGGAGATGAATGATTTTGAGGCCATTCACAGTCACTACACCTCCCATTGCCCTACTTTAGCAAGCCTCCTGATGTCAGTCACCTTGAAATAACCCTTTGGACAAATCCCAGCCCCATAAGCTCAGTGGCACTTATGATAACTGTGTAATACTGTATAGTGTAGCATACTAGTTAGGTAGGAGTTCTAATCACTGAGATGGCAACTGTAAAGCTGTGTGTGTTTGTGTGAGAGAGTGTGTGTATCTTTGGTGATACATGATTTTATGGACATTCACACTTACTACTCTCCCCTTACCCCGCCTTTAGCACTGCTGCTGATGTTAGTCACCTTCAAAGATACCTGTGGAGAACTGTTTAGCATATAAGCTCAATGGAGCTTGCGATAACTGTGTAATACTATAGTGCAACATAGTAGTTAAGTAGGAATTCTAATCCCACACATGGCACCTGTGAAACTGTGTGTGTTTGTGTAAGAGAGTGCATGTGTGTCTTTGATAATACCTGATTTTATGGACATTCACACTTACTACTCTCCCTTTACTCCTCATTTAACACTGCTGCTGATGTTAGTCACCTTCAAAGATACCTGTGGAGAGCTCTCCAACATGTAAGCTCCATGGCGCTTGCCATAAATGTGGAATAATGTAGTAGTAGTAACTACATAGGTATGAGTTTGAATCTTATCTGTGCCACGTGTTTGTGTGTGTACATATATATGTCTGTACCTCAAAGATTGTGGCTCCGTTTAAACCCAGGGCACATCTCAAAGCCTGACTTTAGCACTTCTGCAGATATCATCCACCTTAGAAGTATCTGTTGCCAACCCTAAACCATGTCAGGTCAGTGGTGCATGTGGTAAATGCATAACATAATTGTCTATAAAAATTGTGAGATAGAGATTTGAACCTCACCCCTGGCAAATGTAAATGTGTGTGTAGGGTAAAATTATTTTTGGGATCTCTCACCCACTACATCACCCAATGCCAGTATTTACAAGGGCTGGTGATGTTCCTCACCCTTAGAAGTACCTTGGGAGAACATCCATCCTATAATCTCCATGGCTCATGAGATAAATGTGGTACACTATAGTAGCAATACATAGCTAGCATAGCTAGGTAGACGTCTGAATCTCAGTACTGGCAAGTGTGTGTGTGTGTCTATCATCAGTATCCTGTGTGGAGGTTACTGTGATTGTGTAATAGCATTTATTGAGGTGCGCATAGCTAAATTATTATATTGAGGATGTAGTATATGTCACAATGTCCACCTTACAAGGACAACAGATGTCAAACACCAGAGAGGTTGGTGTAGACAATCCATAGCCCTACATGTGACATTATGTATTGGTGAGCAATATAAGCAACCCTTCTATTACTCAGAAAACACTCTCCACCCACATCTCATACACAAACACACTTAGCTAGGCGACAACCACTATATTGGTAGTTCCCTGCATATTGCCTCACAGATAGTAATCACGGTGTGATTGCAGTGGACTACATGCCTGTTGACCACAACAGTGCCACTGACATCAGAAAGTACTTTGATGTGTTACATCTCCTGAGTGTGTGTAATCTAGCAAGTAAAAGGACATGGTACCCTGTTACATCCCTGCAGTAGGCAAATAAATGCTTATGGTGGCCTTTTTGCTATGTTCCTCACTGGATGTCTGCAACAACTATAGAGTCTACAAACGTAACCCACAAAGGGAATACCATGCCTTATACACATGCCCTGTATGGACAGACACCACTAACTCCACTGAATACCTGTATCATGCTGTCAATGTAGGTGCAAGCATGACCTCAGTTATATATCCAGGTCTCACCAAATGAGGTCAGAAATGCTACATCAGAAGATAACAATCTGCCCACACAACATGCCCTAGAGACCTCAAGTACACTTCCACATGTCAAAGAACATGAGTGTGGGACATGTGCACAACCCAGACATTGTCCATGTTATGGGATATAGATCACATACATGGAAAGCAGTGCACATCACTGGCCACAAAGCCACCCACAATAGTAACCCAGATAAGTGGATGTTGAATACAACACCCACCCATGGGGACCACTCCAGGGACTACACCCCTGAGCCACACTGGAGACCATTGTCATGTGGCCTGATGCCAAGGTATTCCCTTTGCCAAGCCTTGCACAGCATTCAGGCTCATTCTCCTACTACACACCTGTGAAGCAATGAACCTAAGCATTTCAGTACTGGCAGGTGTGTGTGTGTGTGTGTGTGTGTGTGTGTGTGTGTGTGTGTGTGTGTGTGTGTGTGTGTGTGCGCGCGCGCGCGCGCACGTGTGTGTGGGGGGTGAATTATTTTGAAGCCATTCACACTCACTACACCTTCCATTGCCCTACTTTAGCATGCCTGCTGATGTCATTCACCTTAAATAACTCTTTGGCATGTTTCATCCTCGGCTCTGTGGCCCTTGTGATAACTGTGTAATACTGTAGTGTAGCAAACTAGTTAGGCAGTAATTCTAATCCTGTTCCTGCCACCTGTGATAATGTGTGTGTTTCACTGAGACAGTGTGTGTGTGTGTCTTCGTTGATACCTGATTTTGTGGACATTCACACTTACTACACTTCCCTTAACCATCATTTAGCACTGTTGCTGATGTTACTCACCTTCAAAGATACCTTTGTACAACTCTCCAGCATGTAAGCTTTGTGGCATGTGCACTAACTGTACAATACTGTAAACTGTAATAGCAATACATAGTCAGGTAGGGGTTTGAAACTCAGCACTGGTAAGTGTGTGTTGTGTGTTTGTGTGTGTTATCAGTATCCTGTGTGGGTGGTGGGGTGATTGTGTAATGACAGGATCCATTGCAGTGTGGGTTTTGATACATCATTGTATTGAGGACCTATATGTTCCAATGTCCACATTACAAGGCCAACAGTTTTCAAACACCATAGAGGTTGTTGTAGACAATACTCAGCCATAAATGAGTACAGCCATGTGCAATTACTATGTAACAGCATGGATTAGTAAACAATATAGGCAACTGTTATAATACCCAGATACCACTCTCCACCCACGGATCATACGCAAACACACTTGGCTCTTACTCTCTTACTCCCTTCCTTTCTTACTTTGTCTCTGTCTCTGTCTCTCTCTCTCACTCCCTCTCTCTCTTTCCCTCTCTGGTGGATGTGGAAAAGTACATCTGTTTTGCATAGGCAGCAGCTTGAGTTTTGTAAGTAGTGCTTATAATCAGCTGATGGCCTGTGCATGAATTTCAGTCCCCCACTTGCTAATTGCATGTGGAACAGCTGTGGTATCATTCATATAGCCAATTGCATGGAAACACGCTCCTATAACTAAGCACTTTATGTGGGTTTTAGCCCTTTTCCTTCGCTGTGAGCAGGACTTCATGTGGGTATCTGACAGACAGCATTACAGAGGGTAGTTGGAAATACCTCTTACAACATACACTGTGGATACAGGTCAACAAACAGGAGGGGGATGTTCCAGACATGAGGACAGAATGTAAGTATCGGTGTTCTACATTTGAAGTAATGTTGGTTTAACAAGGTTTGTGTGGATATGGCTGTTATACATTATTTAAAGTCTGGCATGACAGTGTTATGTGGTTGAGGAAACTCTCACCTGTAAGGCTATCTGCAGACTGGCCAGAGTTTGGAGTCTTAGATGTGGTGTGTTACTCATACATTTCCTATTTTTACAAATGCAGTAGCATACGCTGATGATTGCAGTCAGTACATGGTGACATCCATGTGAGTTACTGACTTCATATCCCTCAGAAGAGATATGTCACAACAAACCCTGTTACACCAGGATTATTCTCAGTTTATCACAGCAATATGTCAATATTGGCCCTGTTTTTGTGCCTCTGTCCCCCAAGTCTGTTACCCTTTGTCCATATGTCATGCAGTAAAAGGTGCATATGTACAGTAGATCATTATTTATTGACATCATAGCTGATAACAAGCCAGTGAGATATAAGACTGCTAGACATGTTATGTATAGTAGGCCTTATATTTGAGGACAAAACCTGGACATTCTGTTGTAGTCTGTACAGTAGTGAGGTCTGTGTGGCAGTATATTGTGAATATGTTACTTGGCCTGTGTAGATACTGTGGTAGATGTCAGTGTTCTTAGTCCTGTTCTATCTGATGTTGCATGCTGCTCCAGTTTCTGGTACCCTATCAGTGTATATGTTTGTAGGGCCAGACTAAAACACATCCCATACCACAGTCAGGCATCAGACTATACTGTGTGTTGGGCCAGTATATGTAAGGCTAGTGTGTGAGTGGCAAATATGAGGATGGTTTTGTTCAAACAGTCCATATACTGTACTATTAATTAGGATTACCATAATGTGACTGTGACTGTGTTGAGATTAGTTGTGAGTATGCACTTTCACACTGGTATATGTTACTCCATGCTGTTACATGCCTGTAGTGCCTGCTATATTTGCAAGTACACATGTATTCCCCCATAGGAAACTTGGGTCAGTGTTGTGGCAGTCTGCCTGTAGTTTACACAGTGCTTTATGACATGCCTAGTAGCTCAGTGTATTTTCCTAGTGTGATGTTATATCCAGGTATGTGTCAGATGTACTGTTGCCTGGCCACCATATGTGTTGTGTATTTCTGAAAAAGCAGTGGAATGCTGTGAAGATGTATGTCACTAATTAGTGGGAAGTATGTGGGCATGGGACCTCTGATCCTCAGGTTAATATGTGTTAGGACAGACAGGAGGGTGTGAATGCATCAACTGTGTGAGCTTATCTATTTCAGTATTTGTGTGATATCCCAATTTTCATGGCTGTAAACATCCCCTTTGTCAGGATTAGTCCACATGTCTTGCACAAAGGAGTTCTGTGTATACCTCTGGACTTTTTTACAGAACCTAGGCATATTTTTGGATTCCCAGTTAAAAGTGTATATTCCTAGAGTACAATCATATGTTAGGAATACTTCTCATGTATTGGAAAGTATAAAAAAGATACAATGGGACCCGAACCTTTATATTGCCTGTGTGGATGTTAAGTTTTTGTACACCAATATTAACATCAGAATGGGTTTGGAAGCAATAGTAAAAATAATGGGTGAAGAACCGGAAACCACTTACATCTGTCAGTTATTAGAATTTGCTTTAATGCATAATTATTTTATTTTTGATGATGACTATTATCTGCAATTGAGAGGGACAGTGATGGAGGCAGCATTTGTTCCGTCATATGTGGTTTTGTTTATGGCATATTTTGAAAACAAGTTTGTTTATACTACAGATTTTGGTAAAAACAGAGTAATGTTCAGATTGTTCATAGATGACTTGATTTTTGTGTGCAGGGAGGGAAATAAGTGAATTTGATGATTTCATGAGGTTACTTGGTCGGAATACTTATAGTGTGAAATTTACTTATAGAATTAGTAGGGATAAAATGCAATTTTTGGATGTAGAATTTTATGGAGATGAAGGAAGTAGTCCACAGTACAGACCATTTCATAAAGAGACGGCTGCAGATAATTTTTTGTGCACATCCTGGTCATTTAATAAAATCCCTTCCATATGGGGAGTTTGGGAGAATTATGACCAATACATCTGAAGAAAGGGTGTTGGAGAGAGAATTTGATATGTTTAAGAAAAGATTATTAAGGGGGTTTCCAAAATGGTGGTCGTCTGAGAAGCACCCTCTCCTCATAGCTCCTACTTAATTTATTAGGTTAACCTTATAAATTCAGTAAATTCAGTAATCCATAGGTAAAGACCTTATACTTCTGAATTTGTATCTGTCTAAGTTTAAATATCTCTGAAATTTATACTAAACTAATAGTTTAGTACTTTAGTTCTGCACCTTTTAACTAGCAACTAAAAGAAAATGATCATACACGTGGATCAATAGAGGCCCAAGCTTTCAGCACCATAATAAATGACAGCAGCCACGAGAAATGAAGGTAATAATGCCAAAAGAAGCTGAAAGTATGGAAATCCAAACTTCAAAATCTAAATTATCAGCCATATCTACTTCTCCTGAGAAGGAGGTAAAGAGACTGAGATCATCTAATACTGTACAGGAGCAGCCAAAGGAACCAATTAAGCAGAAGGCCGACGGAACACTACAAATAGATGAGCTGAAAAGTGCCCTGCTAGCTCTGCAATCGGCCATTCAAGAATTATCTGGGAAAATGAACTCTTTCGGGTCCTTGATCAACAAAATCGCTGACCATTTGGGACTTGTTGAAGGAAGATCCAAAACAAATGAGATAGAAACTGAACGCCTAATGGAGGAACTAAAAGCTAAAGACAAAACGATCTATGACATTCAAGCAAAAATTGTTGATCTAGAGGCTAGAAGTAGGCAGAATAACCTGATAATTGGGGGCTTATCTGAGAAGTACGAACCAAATCACCTACTTGAAACTATTACACACATCTTTAACAACTTACTCCACAAGAGAAGCCCTTCAGCTAAATGCATAATTGAAAGAGCACACAGAGCTCTGCGGAAACAGCAAACTACTTCAATCCCAAGACCCATCTATGTCAAAATGCTTAACCATCAAGATGTGCAAACCATTCTCTCAGTTTACAAAAAGTTAAATTACTTTACATGGAATAACCAAAATATTGTCATCTCTCAAGACCTACCCCTTGAAATAAGAGAGAAATGCCGCAAACTTTCTCCCTACTGTGCTGACCTTATTTCACGTAAAATTAAGTTTCAAATGAAGTTCCCATGCTCTTTGTCCTTTAACTACAACGAAATTAAATTCTCTATGTCCTCACCTAAATAAGCAGACTCAATTTTTGTCAAGTGCTTTGGTTCAGCTCCGACTATACATTGAAGCTCCCAACTGCTTCTTCTCACTTACCAGAGGCTTTTCGATCCTATCTGATCGACTCTAAAGGTTACAGTTTACCTTCCAGGTAATAAATGTCCTATCTTTATTGATATTCCACTCCAGATGTTCTCCTATTCTACTAGGAACGTTTCTTCTAGATCCAGTTGTCCTGGGGATCCGTGGAAGTGACAGTCTGATCAGGAATTTACTGATACACCTCCTAAGCTGGAAGTATACTAGTGAATATCCCCTGAAGTCTTACAGCACATTGTTCAACTTAAAAAGTACTACTGCCGCTAACTGT
This sequence comes from Protopterus annectens, assembly GCF_019279795.1. Classification (NCBI taxonomy): domain Eukaryota; kingdom Metazoa; phylum Chordata; order Ceratodontiformes; family Protopteridae; genus Protopterus; species Protopterus annectens. The sequence goes on along the minus strand of NC_056740.1, from coordinate 40,128,524 downwards.
TGAGTTTGACTGCATTTGAACTATCCGATGGATCAAAAAAACAAGTTATAAATAAGACTTTACTGCTGGGAAGGGTGAGAGCTAATAGTTTTCCTTTTTTTTTACATCGGCGCAACTATTATGTTTCTGTAGAGCCAAAACAGTTTATCTTTTTGGGCTTTGAGCCTCGATTTGCTCTGCCTGCTCGGATCTGCTGTCAGTCTTGCCATATGATTCTTAATACTAACTAGTTTGTCACTAGCCTTAAAGGTAACTCTTTATAACCCTGGACTACAAGAGGAATACAGCTATTGCTGACAGGAGATATGCTTTGTTAAGTTATGTAGAATTATTACTTCCTATGTAATTGTTTTATCCTATTATTCATTTTATCTGGTGACACTTAAGATATATTCTTTTATAAATATACTAGTTGTTGTGCAAGGAAAACTCCTATTAGTAAACTAATGAATCCAACCTGAAACTTTGCTAAATACCAACTGAGCCCTGTCTACCAAATATGAGTGGCTAATTTTAGAATCTATTAGACTACTTTAATCAGAAATTGACCAATTTAATATTTTGGGTCAAATCTTATATCGCTGACCAACTTCTACATATTATTATACTTTTTTTTTGGAAGCTATTTGGATATGATAAGTAGGGTTTCTTATGGCTTCTTTGGGAATTAGACTGGTGATGTGCATTGCTTGTAAATATTGCTGGTATTTTGATTTTCTTTTACTTTTCAAATGTATGATAAGTTCATGCTTATTTAGTGTGTATAGTTTTATTTCTCTCTCAATTGTAGGGGTTATGCGGTTAGGCACGGGGATAAAATTGAGTGAGTTTTGTGCCATATTTTTCATAATTGTCACATACTGCAATTCCTTTGGAGCCTAAATTCTATTATCTGCCTTACACTTCAGATACTCATTTGTTGTTAACCTAACCCTTTTCAGCCATGGATAAGGTTTGGAACATTACTTCCTGGAATGTCAGGGGGCTTCAGGAGAAAAACAAGAAAAATTTGTTAATGCATCTGCTATGCGAGTCTCAGTCAGATCTTTGTTTTATCCAAGAAACGCACATGAAAAATGAAGAGTGGATCAAAGAAAAAAATAGAAAATGGGTTAAGGACATTATCTCATTGGGCTTTAGTAATAATTCCAGGGGGGTTGCGATCATTATTAAAAATTCCTTTAAACCTACGATTGTTGATAAAGGGGCTGACCAAGAAGGTAGATGGTGATATATTACATGTTTATCCCATAATTTAAATAAACCTGTTTTATTTCTAAACCTCTATGGTCCATGCTCAGGACAGCAAGAATTCATCATGAAAGTCTATAATTTCCTACTTAAATTTATTATCCTAGGCGGTGTTTGGAATATAGTTATTGACCCTAACATTAACCGCTCAAGTAAGGCTAAAGTTCTAAATACTCAGAATTCCCTAGCTTTGAGAGAATTAATACTTGATTTTGATTTGATGGACCCATTTTCATTTGATTGCGATTCTGGGAATAAGAACTTTTTCACTTATTTTTCCAAATGCCACCACTCCTGGTCTCGTATAGACTTTTTTCTAATATCTAATATTCTAGCTAAAAGGCAAATTAAATTTTTAACTGAACCTAGATTCCTTTCAGATCATTCAAGGTTAGTCTTAGAGATAGGTTTTACACTAAACCCATCCCCAGCATATAAAGACTATAACTGGTCACTTAACAGCAACTTGCTAAAAGATCAGTTAGTAAATGAAGAAATTAGTTTTACTTTAAAAGAACTCTTTTCTGCCTCTTGCGACAGTGATATCCCTTTCGATATTAGATGGGCAGCATGTAAAGCTGTGATTAGGGGAATTTTCATCAGGAAAGCTAGCTTTCTTAAAAAACTGAATAAAGAACAGGAAAATAGTTTAGTGATGGAGATTAAGACTCTGGACAATAAGCTCTTAGCTAACTACTCCTTAGATACCGAAAAAGAATTGCGAATTAAACAAAAAGAACTTTTTGATCGCCATCAATCTAACTTTTTCCTTCAAGAATTAAGATATATTTCTAGATACTCTGAAGACATACAAACTCCTTCCAAAGCTCTGGCCAGACTGATAGAGAATATGCCTAAATCCCCTAGAATCACATTCATTCACTATCAAAACACACTTTATAAGTCAGATACACAAATTATTCAACTATTTCACCAAATATATTCAGATATTTATGCTAGCAATAATTTGCTTCCTTCCTGTGTTGAGATGGAAAAATTTCTGGGTAACTTTACTTTCCCAAAACTAACCGAGTCCCAGAAAAATATCCTCTCAGCCCTGCTAGCTATTTCAGAGATTCTTGAAGCCATTGATAATCTTAAATTAGGGAAAGCTCCAGGCCCAGATGGCTACCCTTCCAATTTTTATAAAACATTTAAAACTACCCTAGCTCCCATCCTGCCTAACTTTATGAATACTTCTCAAATAACGGTATTATGGACCTATATATTAATCACTCTAAAACTATAATAATTCCTACAAATACTCTGGATTGCTCTAACCTAAATAACTATAGACCAATCTCTCTTATGAATGTGGACATAAAAATTATTTCGGCCATTCTAGCAAACAGACTTAAAAAACTATACATACCTTAATTTCTCCAGAACAAGTGGGTTTTATGCCCAATAGGCATACCTGGGACAATACCTTAACATTAGAAACTATGATAAATCTCACCAAAAAAGAAAGAAACCCTAGATATGCTATGGTTTTAGATGCTTGTAAGGCCTTTGATTGGGTAAATTGGAACTTTTTGTTTTTGGTATTGTCCTTCTTCAACATCCCCCCTGACTTTATTAACATTATCAAAACATTATATACTAGCTCTTATACGCATCTGTATATAAACAGGCAATGTTCTCAACCGATAAAGATTGCAAACGGCACCAGACAGGGTGTCCTCTATCACTGCTGCTCTTTAACTTATATTTAGAACCCTTTTTCCTGTATATCTTACAGAAAACGTATCACTCTATTCCTAAAATTCTCAATACTAACATTAGCTTGACTGCCTTTGCTGATGATCTGAATCTTTACTTTGAACATCCTCTATCTGACACTAAAAAGATAGTTGAGTCCTTAAATACTTTTGCTTCTATCTCGGACTATCAAGTCAACCAAAATAAATCCTTTATTTTCCCGATCAATCCTATGGCACATAAACAATATCTCTTTCCAGATTCTTCCTTTCGTTTGGATTACTCCCTTAAATATCTTGGAGTTTCTTATGACCACTCTTCCTCTTCTATTCTACATTTTAATTTATTAAAAACATGGCTCTCTATCTCCCAGGATATTTCGAGATGGCAACAGTTAAAACTCCCTATGTTAACTAAAACCTCTATCATTAAAATGAATATTCTCCCAAAGCTCCTTTATCATCTCAATGCATCTCTTTCTTCTACTTCAAATCTCTTCTTTAACAGAGTACACAAAGCCTTTGCAAAATTCATATGGCACCCTAAGACTGTAAGAATCTCATATCAAAGACTTATCTTGCCAAAATCTAAGGGTGGTCTGGCGATGCCCAATCTCCTTCCATACTACAGAATTATTCATGCAAACAGGATAATCACAATTGCCAATCATCAACCAAACTCCCCTACTTGGACTCCTCTGTGGGTCAGAATGTGGTATAATCATGCCCTAAATAATAATCTTAACCCAATAGCTCTACCTTTTTTAAGTAAATTAAACCTTAAGAAACTAAAACTACACTATTCCCTGAAGTGATAATTAAAACTTTTCAGGAGTTATTCCAATCCCTTAATTTAGGAAATGCTCTCCTCCTCTTTCAACCAATTCATCTCAACCTGAATTTAAACCTAAACTGTAAAATGATCATGTTGAGCAACTACCCATTAATTAAAGACTTTACATTATGGGATATTTATAAACACAGCCACCTGTCTCTAACAGATCTCCAAATTGCTTTAGATTTACCTAAAAAATATACCATTATCTTGAGGCAATTAAGAGAGCTTACCTTATCATTACTTCACAGGTATCCCAGTACTGATGGTGAGCATAACCATGTGGCCATTCTACTACAAAACTTAGTTAGCAGGAAAAGCATGCTATCTATAGCTTACAGAACTTTTTCCACATTTCTAAATCAAGGAAAAATTATTTTTGCAGATTACTGGGACCAGCATGGAACAAGCCTCTCGATACAGCAGAAACTCCTGGCTATAAAATCTACCCTTATGTATTCTCCCTATAAAAAAACTTTTTATACACAATTTATTTTTACAAACAATTTATATTTAACTCCAGTCCACTTGAATAAATTTGATTGGAATGTTTCCACTGCATGTTCATGTTGCTCTTATCCACATGCAGATATTATTCACATTTTGTGGTTCTGTAGATATTCCCATAGTATATGGTGCTCACTCAAGGTAAGACTAGACAAAATGGGTTACCACAAATCAACCTTATCCTGGGAAATGGCTTTACTGCATGTTACCAGCCTTAACATACCTAAACTTAAACTTTGTGCCCTAATTACACCCTGTCTCCTAGTCAAATTTGACATTACCAAACACTGGATTGACAACTCCAAACTGCCCTGGAGGGACTTTAAGAATTTGGCTGTCAAATACATCACTTCTCAAAAACTGCTAATAATTAACCCCCGCAAGCGGATTACATACCAGAAACTATGGGACTTTATCTTTCTACTTTTGACTGATGACTAACAGCTACTTCCTATATGGCATTTTTATACCCTTGTCCACCACTAAATCCCTTAACCCGTCTATTCCTTCTCTATTACCGGTCTCCCTTTTTGATCATGGACATTGTGGTGTTGAATATTTCATTTCCCCCATCTCTCCAAAATTCTGACTGTTGACTAAGGTGAATTGCAGTATGGTATATGTTTTATCTACACTACCTAACTAGCTTTTTATCTGGAGATTTCCCTTTTGCAACATTTCTTTTTTCTCCTGTTCTTATTGGCACATTTGTATATAGGTTATAATTTGGATCACTTTTGTATTAATGTGCAGGATTAATCCATCTATTGTAACAATGTTTTTTTCCCTCTTCCTTTGTATTTGTCAAAATTAATAAAATTGTGTTTTGAAAAAAAAAGAAAAGATTATTAAAGTGAGGATATACTGTAGAGCACATAGGTGAAGCATTAAAGAAGTTAGAAAGGAAGACCAGTCATAAAAGGAAACATCGCTGTTTTAGTGGAAATGAGGAATCTATGAGGAAGAAAGAGGTGGGGAAGGATGATATTGAACCCCTTTTTTGTGACTAAATTTTCTCTTCTCTCTGAAGTATTAAAAGACCTAGTTAATGACCTTTGGCCTTGGTTTGTAGGGATGAAATAGTAGGGAATTTATTTCCGGATAGAGTTTTTTTCTTATGGTCAGTTCACTAACTTAAAAGAGTTGTTGAGGCCAAGGGCCAAGGGTGATGTAGTAAATAGGAAGGGTGCATTCCCATGTGGTGCATGCAAAGTTTGTGGCAAAATGAAAAAGTTTGATGGATGGACAATAAATGGGAGAAAGTTTCTGATAAAGAATAAATTTAGATGTGATTCATGTGGTGTGGTCTACATCATTGGATGCGGATGCACATCATGTAAGTGGTATGTGGGACAGACCACAAGGAAGGTGAAATTGAGAATTTTGGAGCATTTGGGAGATGTAAGAAATAGGAGGATGGAAAGTCCAGTGGCCCAATACTTTTGCGGCATCCATGGGGGCAACACAGATAGTTTCTTCTTTAGTGTGTTAGCATAACCCTTTGAAGGATGCAGTTTGCGAGGGGATGAATTTAAGTGAGGCTTATTAAGTTAGAAACTAAATTGATAGGATATTTTGGCACTTTATATCCTAGGGGTCTCAATTTGGATATTGATTGGGGGAAGTAGGTAGTTTATTTAGCTGATGGTGTTAACAGCACAGTATAGGTTTGACAAGCTAGGTGGAGTGGTGGGCAGTGTGTTGGATACATGAATTTATATTTAATATTTAACACTTATGAAATAAAATCAAATAAAATGCAATAAAATGTAATAAATAAAACAGTAGTAATGATTTTATAAAATGAAGTTTGTTTATAGTAGAATTTTTCAGGGGGTATATGTAATTTCTTGTTTTTTCTTGTCTGACATTCAGTTACATAAAATGGTAACAATAGTACAGGATGTGTTAATGGATGTGAAAAATGTGTTTAAAAAATGTGTCAAAAGAATGTCATTTTTAGATCTAAGTTACTCTGTGGCTATCAACATATTAATATATTAATGTATTATGGTGTGTAGTATTGGGGGTACTTCTTTAAGCTTTATTTAATATTAAGAAAATGAATCAATTATTCAATTAAATAATATGTTAATTGATGTGAAGATGGAATATAAGGGCTGCTGGCATTGCATTCAGTTATTCCTTTGAAGGCCTGTGAGGCCAAGGTACCAGATGAAGTAAATAAAGAAATTCGCAGCTACAGCAGTGCTTGGTGTTTTTTACCTCTGGACTGACCAGATTGTGTCAAACTGTCCATGTTTATTGGTCATATTTCTGCTGTATTCCACAGGATCATTACTGTGATTTGTGTGGTACTTCTCTATGATGATCTTCTGATGTCTGTCAGTAACTGATGGTGCACATGTCAGTATCAGACAACACTTCCTACACAACATGTCTGTTGACACAACCTCTTTTACTGTAGCAACATTCTACATTTATACCTGCAATACTTACATTACATTCCCTTGCACTAAAAGGTTGTGACTTGTGTGCTGAGGTATGACTCCACTACATGTTATGGGCATATGTTAAATATATATATATATATATATATATATATATATATATATATATATATATATATATGTGTGTGTGTGTGTGTATGTACATCTATACATATATCTACATATGTGTATATATATATATATATATATATATATATATATATATATATATATCCTTATGTGTAAACATGAGTGTTGTATATACCTTCCCAGATGTATCCCACCATATTTATCTGATATGTGTATATTTAGATATAAAAACATGACTGATCCAACACTATTTTCACTTGCAAGTACTAAACAATTCTTGTAGTCAAAGCAGTTGTTCACTACTATTCAGTATGTATACTGAATGATACATTTGAAAAAACAGCAGATGTCTTCACAGTTCTGATAGCTTAGTGGTTAACTGCTGTGACTCTAGCGGGCAAGGTCCTGTGTTCAAGAGCTGTTTATTTTGTTGCTAGGCAGAACAAGGACTGTTGGATACAGCATGGTTAAGGTAGTTTTGAGCAGCTTTAAGAGGGTTTGTGTAGGTTTGCACGATGGTCAGTGGTGCTAACATACGGTTAAATGAATCAGCGCTTAAACGATGTAGGCTTCGTTTACCAGTGGGCAAATGTGCTTAGCATTTACATTTATCAATGCTTACACCTGCTAAGCATAGCTCAGCCCTGGTAACCAGTGATCACATTCCAGTCTGATAAAATATCAGGGTAATGATATCTTTAATAAGTGTATTTAATTCTATGTACATAATATAGTATGTGCTGTCATTACAGTAGCAAGGGGTGTGAATATACTGTATGGGACACCTAAGTATACATGGCTAGTACAACAATCTTTTCTCTTTTTATTTATTTTATACATGGGTGGTATCCCAGGGTATATGCAGTCACACTTGCATGTATTGTATCATTACGCTACTACTTTTAACAGTGATTTTCCAAGTAAGAGTAGATTGCAGATTGTAGTACTGGAACCTTACACCCCTGCATGCAAAGCTGGACTCTGAGTACTGACTATCTTGTTCTTGGTGTGTGAGCTGTCTGTTATTAAATATCTGCTACTGGACATTGATCTGATATGTGGATATTAACTGTAGACTACTATGTGTTTAGGACATGTTATTGAGAGCTGCTGTCATGTAGTAATGGCATACCTATCAGTGTCAGATGTCTATCTGTCAAAACATTCATCCTAATGCATAACCTGTTGGCTAGCTGATTTCTGTCTGTCCTCTGTACAGATGTGCAGATGTCAGGTATCCTTCTTGGCTGCTTGCATGCAATCTTTGATTGACTGACACTGACATGTCTGCCCAGCTGTGTTATGAATGCCACAACTAGGAAACCCCACCCTGTATGCACCACATGCTATGGATACCTCAACCAGACTACCACAGTCAACAGAACATGCTTGGGTACAGGTCTCTAAACCAGCCACTGGCCATGTTATGTAATATATGTTGCATACATGTCAGTTGTAGCACCTCACTGGCCCTCTGCAAGAGAAAACCAGATGATTAGATGTTGAATTTAACTGTCACCCTGGGGATCACTCAAGTGGCATTGGTTGATAGATGGCCTGCTGAAAAATGTTAGGTGGCATGATATCAGTGTACCCACATGCCCTACTCTTCTCATCTCTCCATTGACATTAGCCTGGTACACACCTAGGAATGCCTGCACCTATGAATCCCAGTACTGACAAATGTATCAGTGTTCATTACTGAGAATAACAGTGTCTTTGTGTTTGTAAACTTGTAGTTGACAATACCCTGAGGGCCTTCTTACCCACTACACCCCCACTGCTATACTTATAAATGGCTGCTGCTGTAATTGATGATAAATGTACCTTGTTGCACTCTTCACCCTATGGGCTACCTGAAGTTTGCAGTACCAGCATAACACCATTATACAAATGGGTAGATAGGTGTGGGTTACCCTTGGAGTCCTGACAAGTGTGTGTATGTGTGCAAGTGTGTATATTTGTAGAAGATAGTAGTCTGAGGCTACATTCTCCAAATACAATAAACCTTGCCATACATTATAAGGGGAAAGTGATGTTGCTGACATTAGGATAGCCCTGATAAATCCTCACCCTACTATCCCTGTGGCATGTGCAGTTAATGCATATCCCTGTAGTAGCACTGATTAGATACAAAACGGGTTGTATTGCAGTCCTGGTCAATGTGTATTTGTGGGTATGTCAGCATTATCATGGGTTTCAGTGAGTACAATATCCAATGTGGGGTGTGGGTGCTGGGTATACTGTCTTTACACCATGGTACCCATTGTATGAGGACCACTGTCACCATCAACCATACAGGTAACTGATTGCACTATCCAGTCCAATGATGCATGTGCTGTGTGCAAATTCTCTGTAACTGAATGGACTCATTGACAAGGTAGTTAGCACGGTTAAACCCAGGTCTGTTATATGTGTCTATGACTGTTATGTGTTTGTCAATGTGTATATGACAGTATATCATACTATGTATTGTTCATTAACATCCAGCACATCCCCCATTATCATACCAAGGCCTAGTGATGTTCTTCACTTAACAAGAAACTCAGGACACACCTCATCCTAAAAGCTCTGTGGTGTGTGCAATTAAGGCCAAACACATCAGTAGCAATAAGTACCTAGGTAGGGGTTCTACTCTCAGTGTTGCCAAGTAAGTGTGTGTGTATGTGAAGGGATCTACTTCAGTTTGCAGAAAATACATGTCTCAGGAGATCATTTATCCAAGAACTAACTGGTAAAAGGTAACATTTCAAAGGAATCATCTTGTGGAAATTCATTCCATAAAAACTAGTAGTAGATGTTTAAATGCCTTCTTCCCCACTGTACAGCTGTGCAATGATACTGGAGTTGGTATATATAGTTGGGTGTGGTTGTTGTGGGCACAGCTACCCACATTGGGGTTATTGTTGTGTGTATTCCCCGCTTAGTCTGCTGTTATACTGTACAGTTTATGTTAACAGGTTAAGTAGTTGTTAATCACACTATGTGTGGTTCTATGCCACCCCACACCCTCCAAAGTGGGGTCTGTGCCACCCACACCAGCACATCTATGTTTACCAACTCCAGGATTGCACTACATTGGGGAAGATGACATATACCCTGCCAGTACCATCGTCAATGACATTAAACTGGCCGACTGATCATTTACTGATGTGATGTTTACGCTATTTGGTCTTGGTGGAATTGCATAGGTCAAAATGAGTTCACTGCAAAATTAAGTACATCCATGTGTATAGTATTTTTTGTGTATTGCATCAATACAAAGCCTCTGTATGTGTGTGTGTGTGTGTGTGTGTGTGTGTGTGTGTGTGTGTGTGTGTGTGTGTATTTTACAAACATTTGCTGTGTACCACCCAGTACACTTACCGTTGTCCACTGTAGAAGAGCTGATGATATCAGCCACCATGTAGTCACCTGTATACACCCCTCAGGCCTATCAGCCATGTGGAACATGCAGTAACTCTTATACAGACCTGTTACTTGTGTTCAGCTGTACCCAGGATATGACACAGTCAATGTGTCACCACAGTGCCATACCCCTTGTAGGAAAGGACATTAGGCCAACATCCTGCTGACACATAGAAACCTACAATACAAACTGAATACATTATGGAGATCACAGTCAGTGTTAACTATAATAAATCATGGCTGGACAGCTACACACCCTGACATGTAAGCATTAAACATTCCAGCTGAAAACATATTAAACAGCATTACATTGCTAAACCTTAGTACATTCACCCTGAGCATCAGAACCATATTAGCATGTCCCTGCATTAATGGTATGGATGACAGAGATGAGGCACAGGTATCATCATATGCACAGGGTGTGTTGTGGGTTTGCCAGAGACCTAACCTGAGCTGTTTGGTTGACATCATGTGTGTGTGTTAGGGGATTCTTTATCAATTGGGCTGTGCAGCTGTAGTGTGTGTAGGTATGGAGGTGCCCTAGCTGTGTTGGTGATGTGTGTGTGTATATATATACACACCGTTCTGCCATGCAGCTGCCCTATACACCGTTCTGCCATGCGGCTGCCCTATACAGGAGTTTGTTGGACAGCTGCAGACCATACATGTCAGGGTGTACAGTTCACAGTGTCCAGCCATGGACATGGGAACTGTGCCTGCCAGGAGTTCCATGCAGTGCTGGTGCTGGTAATGCCACTACTGGAGTGGCTGTGACTTCTTGCACATCCATGTAGACCTCCACCTGTTGGTGTTGCTGACCTATGTCCATGTGGCTGACGCCTTACTCCCACCACATGCTCTAACACAGACACCACGCGGTTGAAAATTCCCACCATCTCACCCAACTGTCTATCCAGGACCTCTGCAAAATAACGGTGGGCAATTGCAAGATCAAGGATGTTGTCAAGTACAGCAGAATGAGTAGCCCTCTGGATCCTCAGACTCTGTCTGGTGTAACATTCCATACATGCCTGTGCCTCCATGAAGGCCTGAAACATGCATCTGGTGGAGAGCGCTACAGAATCCTGAAAGCCCAAAATCCTGAAAACCAAAATCCTGAAAGTTCAAAATCCTAAAAATTCAAAATCCTGAAAACACACAGGATACCAACACTTACTATATTCCAGCACAAGTACATACAGAAACAAATAAAACACAAACTATATTACTGATCTCCAAGTATAAGCAGGGGGGCTTCCCCCCCCTGCATATAGTTGAAGGGTAATATGTTTCTGTATGTACTTGATTTTGGTCTCAGGATTTTGGTCTTGAGGATTTTGGGCTTTCAGGATTCTGTAGCGCTCCCATCTGGTGACACCTGCTTTGGCTCTTCTGCCAGGGGCATGATGGCCAGCAGCCCTCATACGACCACCCCTGTACATCTGCCTGTGTGGTACCTCACCGGTCATCTGGCTATGGCTGCTGTGTATAGACACACTGTCCTGTCCCATGTCACCACCCGTCAACTGTCCCTCATCTATGGCCACTAGTGATGGGGTATGTATGGGCATTGTGACTGTGTGTGGAGATGAGGTGGATAAAAGTGGGATGTCAACCGATGGCACAGCTTCAGCCCCTGACAACCCTGCCTGTGCCTCACCATACCAATCATCATTGCCAGAGTCTGTATGGACACAAACATCAGTTTGCCTACAGGAGGGACACTGACCCACCTCGCCATCTGTGATGGGAAAACAAAAAATGTAATTTAAGATCTGTACATTACTGCTTACCTCTACACACACGCTCACACACACACATTCACACACTTACAGGTGAAGTGGCACAAATATATTACACAGACCTCTTCTTACCGAACAGTCAACATGCATGACATATGGTACTCAACAGCATTTACTGCAGCTATACTCAATCCTTGCTACCAACATTATACATCTCTGTGATGCATGAGTTGTGTTAGTTGGTGATGCCCCTTCCCCTTGAACACACTGCGCCCATGTGCACACTATTGCTGTGCACCTGTACAGCACCCTGGCATGTACTGTGTACCATATCTCACAAGGTACACACCATTGCTGAATGTGTATATGTGTGGCAGATATGTTTGCTCTGCTGCTCAGAGCTCCTATGTGTTTGTCTGACATATACCTGGGATGATATGAGGACTGATGTCAATAGTTAATTCCTGACCTCTGATTTACAGATCTCATCATCAGCAGTGCATGTTTGAGCAATAAAATCCGATTACAGTGGCAACCTTCAAAGCTTAATGTGGATATGAGGCATGTACACACTCTTGTTGACATGCCAGCCTCTCCAATGACATGCAATGGGGCCACAATACTGCATATATTAACATTACACACACCTGATATGTGACATATGACCTGTGCAGTCAAATGCCATATCAAACAAATGTGTTAATCATGCAGATGTTGAATGAGATGCATACAATATGGAGGTTGCATAAGTGTGCACACCCTTAACACAATGGTTTGTTGCAGCACCTGTTAACTGAACTACAGCAGTCACTATTCCTGGAAGGAGTATGCTAGCATGGCCCATCTTCACTTGCCATTATTTGGTGACTCCACCCTACAAATGCCCCCCAACTCTGCTGGATTGCAAGGTCAGCTCATGTGCACAGCTCTTGGAGGTCACACAGTGCCTTCACTATTGCTGTGGAGTCAGGGTTATGTCTGACACAATTCATGACTGACTGTGTTCAGATACAGCAATTGTTAGTGAGTTTTGGATGTATGCTTCAGTTCACTGTTGTGTTTCAGGATGACACCCGTCTACTTCCTCAGCTTTGTTGGAGATGCTTGACAACTATGGGCCACACATGAGTGTTATTTTGCAGTACATATGTTTGCACACACTCCAAACATATTGTGGAAGCAGGTTTTGAGGTACTGACAGTATTCACTCTTCTTGATTACAAATTCAGAATGCCATGTCTACGGCCTAGTTCCTGTTAATGAACAGAAAACCTAAAGGTGTACACTGGCACCAACAAGGTAAAAATGGGGATGATGGGTCTGAGGTGGTGTGAGGTGTTGTTTGTACACCACATGTATCTTTGCTAATACTGTCTGCAGGTTTCAGTCTTGGTCTCAGTAGACCATTCCACATTGCAACACCTTCATTTGAGACTCTTGATGTTATACATATGCTACCTGTAGAGAGCCCTGGATGATGTTTCCTGTGGAACAACTCTTCCATCTGATTACCCTAACCCATAGGCCACACTTATGCAGATTCCAGGCAATTGTCGACACAGGTACTGCACAGGCAGTACTTGCTAGACATTCCTGCAAGTCCCTCAATGTTGCTGCATGTTTCTGGGCATCCTCCATGACCAGTTTGCAACACGTGTTGTCATCTGTCTTGGATGGGCATCTGTTTATTTTCTACATTAATGTTGTCCCATACTTCATACACGCATACATGACTCTCTGCACTGTTTGCCATGGTATATGCAATGCTGAGTTAAGGCTACTTCTCCCACTCCTGAGTGCTACCTTTCGGATATGGGATCCATTCCATGGTTTGTAAGATGTGTGTAAGCCACTGCTGCCTCTGTAGCAGGTGAGTGGGCAAATGTCATGGACATACTTCTGGGACAGCAGACCATTACTTGGTGTGACATTGAGGCCCTGTACATGATGGAAGGTGTGTAATCAAGAAGAGTGAATGCTGTCAGTACCTCAAAACCTGCTTCCACAGTATGTTTGGAGTGTGTGCAAACATATGCTTCAGTGTTTGTTAAGGTATGTATTCCCCATATTTGTTGTCCTAACATAGGATTCCATATTACACATTCATTGCTCATTTTAGGATCACATTACAGATTGTAAAATGTGTGGAATGTGATATTGTGATTTGGCATTGTTTAGATCAGGAACAGTTGCCATTGTAATAGTGGTGGATACACTGTTGTAGCCACTGTATAAAGGTAATGTTTCAGACATGTCCCTACTGTAGGCCATTTGTCCCACCATTATGTTCATCTCTGTCCACACTGACAGGTTGTTAGGTATACTGCAGGATTATTACATACCCTTCAGATATGCCACAATGGTGACCACTGTGATGCAGTGCAGTTAACAGCAACAATAAGTGAACATGTACAGCATGTATTATGGGTAGATGTGTTAAATGCGTGCATGGCAAATACCATGCCCATAACATGGCCAGTGTATTGGAAAACCTGAACAAAACTTCATACTCACCAGCAACAGGCTGCTGCCTCAGTTGTATACCAGTGGGACCTACATAGTTGTGTGAGAGACGTAATGTCAGTAGCCACACCTGTGGTATTGGTACAGGGCAGGAGCAGCATTTCAGTACATCAACAGTACAAACCCACAATGCTAGAGATTATGCACATCTGTTCATTACTACACTGCAGCAACAGACTATCTTATCTGACATATGCATGTAGATACTTTACAGATGAAGATGGATAAGAAACAGTGCTCTACTAATGTGCCCTGGAGCCTTACCTGCATGCTCCTCATCCATTGTGTAGGTGGCACCCACCTTCACAATGCTATTTTCAGTTTGCTGGCTTGGCTGATGAGCGGGTGCCCCAAGGCTGGTGAGGAGCTCCTTAGCATGTGGCAGTGGGGGCTAGATGGCATGGCCCCCACATGTGGTTAGCTGGACCTTCCTAACTGCAGCAGTACACTGACAGGCATGGTGGATCAGATCAGTGCACCGATGCTGCACCTGCTCATAACTGCGGTTATGCAGCCTGATATCATTTACCCTGTGGATGAGCTCATTCCACAGGGCAGTCCTCTCCTACAGATCATGGGCCTTGGACCAAATAGGGTGCTATGATGTAGTATGATGAAGTGTATAATGACATCATTTTCCTAGTGTGTATATTCAGGGAGCTGTTCCCGAGACATTGTACCTGGAAGACATAAACAGGGAAAAAGGTCAGAGGACCTCATACTGCAAGGATATAAAAGGTGTTAATTGACAACTCCCCCCTCCCACATCTGCAACAATAATCTAAACACACAAATCAATGGGTATGTTTGTACTAAACCTACTGCTGAGATATATGTCCTATTGTTCAACAAATATTTAAATGTGTTTCTATTAATGTTACATGTTGAAACACTGTCATTGGTGACCTGTTGCTATCAATGTAACCTGCATGCCATTGTAATGGCCACTGTGGTTCCATATATGCATATGTTCTGTTTGCTATGTAACTTTTCCAAATGTGGTGTTTTAGGTTAATAGGAAAATCTATGGATGCTATTATAACTAATCCTAGACTGTGTTGACTAATACTAACCAACATATGTTCTAAAACTGCAACACCATAGCACATTTGGGAAGGCTGTTCCCAGGGACCCACCTCTCTTACCTCATCTGGCCATGGCACTGGGACCCAGTATGTCTGGAACCCACCCTGGGACCTCCTCATCCACTTGTTCTGCCCCACATTTGGGAGGAACCACCTCAGGGGATAGGGTTCGTCCCCCATGGGAGCAGGCACAGACAGGATCCTGCCACTTGAAGTCAGGTCTGGAGTCTGGTGCGTAGGGAGCTCCACAGAGAATTGGGAGATCTGCTATGCCAGCTTGAGGGCCATGTGGTGCAATTAGAGGTTCAGCCTGCCCCTCTTGCTTAGCCCCCAGCTCAGCCATCTTTGGGGCCATTGAAGGTGCAGTGGTGGCTGCCCATGAGTGGGGACCTCAGTCCCACTGTTTCCATTTGGGGGCTCATGGGTTTCTGATTTCCAAACACCCCTCCACTTCCAAGGTGTTTATCCCCATATGTCATATATCTCCCCTGTATGCTGTCTTGTCTATCTTTTGACCCAGCCTACCTCCCCAGATATACCTAATACCCTTCCTCAACATCCCACTCTCACCTTAAAAAAGGGCAACCTGTTCCCAAAAAAAATCTTACCCCATGCATAACTGTCCATTTTGCACCCGCTTACAACTGCTTAAAAGTGCC
>NC_056740.1:40092274-40107274 GCF_019279795.1 Protopterus annectens | reverse complement strand
TTCTAACATAGACCCGGGAAGGTCCATAACTGTCCATTTCTTCTACAGCAACAGCTGTGCATGTATACTGAATTTGGAGGTAGAGTTGGACACTCAAACCCTTGAGTGTGGGTTGAGGACAACAATAAAGTGTGAAGCCAATTAGACCAGATTACATGTGTCCAGTGGACACATGTGTGAAATGGACAACTATGTATGGGGTGAATTGGTTGGGGAGGAACAGATTGCCCCTTTTTTTAGCTGATTGTGGGATGCTGGGGAAGGATAGTAGGTATATTTGGGGGGTAGGTTGGGTAGGAAGACAGACAAGACAGACAAGACAGCATACAGGAGCAGTCTATGACACATGTTGGGGGTAAACACCTTGGAAGGGGATGGGTGTTTGGAAATCAGAAGCCCATGAGCCCCCAAATGGAAACAGTGGGACTGAGGCCCCACCCATGGGCAGTCACCACTGCACCTTCATGGCCCCGAAGTTGACTTTGCTGGGGGCTGAGCAGGAGGGAAAGCTAACCTCGTAAATGCACCATGTGACCCTCAAGCTGGAGTAGCAGATCTCCAAACTCCCCTCAGAGCTTGCTATGTACCAATCCCTGAACTTGATTTTAGGTGACAGGATCCTGCCTGCACCTGCTCCCTAGGGGGGATGAGCCCCATCCCCTGAGGTGGTTCCACCCGAAGGTCATACAGAACCAGTGGATGAGGAGGTCCCAGGGTGAGTCCCAGGTCCATGTCCAGATGAGGTGGGAGAGGTGGGTCCACTGGGACCGGCCTTCCCAAATGTGCTATGGTGTTCCAGTTTTAGAACATATGTGGGGTAGTAATAGCAACACAATCCAGGATTAGTTATAACAGCATGCATAGATCTTCCCATTAACCCAAAACACCAGATTTGGAAGAGTTGCATAGCAAACGGAACACATGCATATATGGAACAGCAGTGGCCATTACAATGGCATGCAGGTTACATTGATAGCAACAGGCCAACAATTATAGTATTTCAACATGGAACATTAATAGAAACACATTTGAATATTTGTTGAACAATAGGACATATGTCCAAACAGTATGTTTGGTGTAAACATATCCATTGATTTGTGTGTTTAGATTATTGTTGCAGATATGGTGGGGGGGCAGAGAAATGTCAATTAAGAAATTGTATATCCTTGTAGTACTCACAACTTTAATGATCATTGCTCTAATCATTACTCTACAGGTATTATTACAATACCCTACAGCCTTGGTTTGGACAGTGTATGTTTGTACACAGTCTATACTTCAACTATCGTATAGCTAAATTCTACATCTCTTACCTGGTAGACCTGTGGAGAGAATGTTTGTTAACACTACCTGATTGTTTCTACACGTATTCCCAGATTCTGAGTTAATATTATGCACATACCTCTCAATCTCTTAATGCACACACATTGGACAAAGCTTGACAACATGGGTGTACAAATAGGGACATATTTTGAATATTGCTCTAATAAACTTGGAGAGTTGCTAGAGTAACAGGATTTGTTTTAATATACATTTTCTGAAGGTTTTGAGGTCTGAAAATCAAATGTATGCCATTATTTAGTGACTACAATTCTGAGGTCATCCCACTGATTTGCCAGGGGGACAGAGGAACAGGTGGAAAATATGAGACAATTATATGGACATTCTTCAAACATCTGTACAGTTGAGGAGTATGATTATGCATGCAGCTTACTACCACTCCCAGGATTCGAACCATGGCTGTGTCTGCTAAAAATACAACAATTTAAGTTTCATCAGAGTGTGCCCTTTGGATATTGCTGTTTATGCCTTCAGTGTTTTCTATCTAAGTCTCTCTTGGTTGTACAATCTGACCTTGTAATTACAACAGTCTTATACAGACATTCCTAGACATATTTCTATGTAGCACAGTGTGAGCAACAGTGGTACACACAACAGTACTATTCTGATATCAGATGTTGGTGAATGTTACATGTCAGGCCATACAATACCAGAGTAAACACTACCTGTCCAGGATTTAAATCTTTATTGCCAGGCAGTTACAGTTTTCCTATCTGACAGACCCGTGGAGGGAATGTTTGTTAACACTACCTGACTGCTTCTACACATATTCCCATATTCCTAGTTAATATTATACACATACCCCTCAATCTCTTAATGCACACACTCTGGACAAAGCTTGACAAAATGGTGGTACAAATAGGGAGATATTTTGAATATTGTTCTCATAAACTTGGAGAGTTGCTAGAGTGACCGAATTTGTTTTAATATACATTTTCTGAAGGATTTGGGGTCTGAAAATTACATGTATGTCATTATTTAGAGACTAAAATTCTGAGATCATCCCAGTGATTTGCCAGGGACACAGAGGTACAGGCCACAAATGTGAGCCAATTATCTGGACATTCTGTAAAAATCTGTACAGTTGAGAGGTATGATTATGCATATAGCTTACTACCACTGCCAGGATTTGAACCATGGCTGTGTCTAGTAAAAATGCAGCACTTTCAGTTTCATCAGAGTGTGCTCTTTGGATATTGCTGTCTATTTCACTAGTGTTTTCTGTCTAATTCTCTCTTGGTTGTACAGTCTGACCTTGTATTTACAACAGTCTTATACAGACATTCCTAGACATTTTTTATGTAGCACAGTGTAGGTAACAGTGGTTAACACTACTACTCTGAGAATGCAATACTAAATGCCATACAATACCAGAGTAAACACAACCAGTCCAGGATTTAGAACTTTATTGCCAGCCAGTTACAGTTTTATTTAAATATGACCTATATGGGACTATTACTGTCATTTTATCTGGTTTATTCTGTACCTCCCATTCACAGATTTAATACTGCCAGGTAACGTTCTACTACTTTATATATATATTTGGTATGACTATTACAAACAGGATTGTTACTCACCAGCCTCGCGTCACAGCATTTGGAACCTACTAGCATGGGCTTCCTGATTCACAGCCCACTCAGCTGCAGCTATAAGGGAAATAGAGAAATATTTAGGCATACCTATCCATCACATACACAGGCTGGACATTAGTAAACAGTTATTGGTATGACTGCTTTCAGACTGCTGGGACATCACCCCTCTGCCTTGCTTCTTTGACCCTCTCATCCAAGAGCTCCCTCTTTCTCTGCTTCAAGCCAACATAGTGGTGCCAGACCTGCTCACCAGTCTGAGGGATACCAGTGGCACTGGTGAGATCATGGGTGAGATGGTCCCAGGCTTCTGCTTTATATTGGGAGCCCTGGTACTGACCCTGCAGCAGTCTCTCATCATGGTTTTGTATCAGGAGTCCTACCATGACCTTGGACTCCTGTATGCCCCAGCAATGTGCCCGGAAGCACATGCCCTCACCAACTCCTGCCATACTGCCGACAGTGGTAAGCTGCAACCAGTTATGAGCTGTATTCCCGCTTGTGGGGTTTAAATAAGGCTGATTTCCCACCCATTGTCATGATTGGATGGTTTTGGATATGCTGAGCTAAGCTAAGCTACTGGCAAACCTGCTTAGCTACGATTGGCAGTGCTTAAAGGGGCAGGTTCAGCACTGCTTACCAATTGGCAAATCCACTTATCTGGACTACTCATTGCTTAGCAGTTATATTTACACAATGCTTACACCTGGTAAGCAGAGGTGTGCAATGCTTAGCATTGCTTATTTTTTTATTTTATAGACTATCTGCTGTATGGGATTGTTTCATCATTCATTACAAATTATAAATTTGTTTACTGTCCCTGACATCCCCCAATGTGCTTCCATTACATTTAATCACGTGTGACTATACTGTATGGGGCACTTGTGTTTATATGGGGGGTTTGCAAATTTATTAAACTGGCACTTTACATATGGACCTACTACAGTACTCTGGTTAACAAATATATGTTATTTAGTAGCTAATTATAAAAAAAAAATTTTATGTACTGTCATCACATATAAAGTGCAAATTGGTTACAATGGGGAGCAAACCAGGAATGGCTGCTTACAAAGTGTATGTTCTAACCAGTACACTATTGCAATACTGCTTGTGCTGGCTGTCTCTTGCTATTTAAATTCTTGTGCTGTTTAAGCTGGACTTAGCATAGCTAAGCAATGGGCACACCCGCACAGCTATGCTTAAACTTTATTGCATGTTTAAAACAATATATTTGTTGTGCTATTTTCAGAATATCCATGCTAATGCTGCACCTCTTATTTTATCAACTTTCTATTTTGTGGGACAATTGTCCCTTTTGGCTTTGTCCACATTCCTTACTCTGATGGGTTGGGAGGTGTGTGCTATGTGCTTATGCTAAATGTGTTATTCTAATAACATTTGTCATGGTAGGGACGATTGTCCCTTATGGATTTGACCAGATTTGTTATCCTGATGGGTTGGGGGTGTAACAAGAATTCTCACTTGTTTTAAATTGCCAAAAGGTAATTCTAGAGTGCAGGGGGCAGGTATATTGGGAGAGCTCTGCTCTGAGACACACCCCCTGCACTAATACATGAAACTGTGTCCTTTTTACAGCACAACAGTGTGCCTTCATACATATGCATGGCTTGCTGTCGTGCTGAACAGGAACTTATTCCTGCACAGCTACTTGCTAAAATTGGGTGTGTATATATGTATTAACCTACTTATTTATTTGTTTAATGGGAGGACCTGGGAGAAAAGCTCCAGACTTGATTCACAAAAATAAAACAATTAACATTACAGAGTTTATACACAGTACCTAAACAGTAAAGTTGTTATACAGTCTTTCAAATGTTTAACAATTACAAAACCAAAAACAAGTGAAACAATTCACCAGACATTTTGGGCTATGACAGACTTTAGAACATAAATTGCGCATTAAGTATTAAAGTGAAGTAAAAGGGGGAAGAATAAAGCACAGGGGTGTAAATGTAGTAGTAAAGGAAAATAAATAACCAATTACAAGGAGCAGATGCTAAACCAAGGCAAGATATGTATGTAGTACAATATAGTTATGAGTAGAATATGAATGATTAGGTTATGGAGTTTGGTTGACAAAAGCTGTGAATGAAAATAAGAAAATAATAAGGGGTTTATATCATAACCACTAATGCCTGTTTCAGCAAATACATAAACTTCGACACGTATTGTGTGAACCATGAATACACCAAATGCTCTAAACTGCGAAATTCAAAATCTCGAATTGTCATAGTTGGCCCTTCTGCGATATTGCTCCATAAGGTAAGTGTGCGATCGTTACAGACCTTAGGGTTAGGGTGCGTGTTAAGGTAACTGCATAGATAGTAATGTATGTAAGGTTTAGTGTAGGCTTAGAAGTAGGGTTTTGTTAAGTGTATTTGTGTGGATTATTTATTTTGTTTGGGTATAGCTCATTAAGGTAAGTGTGTGGTAGTTACGGACCTTAGGGTTAGGGTGCGAGTTAAGGTAAGTGCATAGATAGTAATGTATGTAAGGTTTAGTGTAGGGTTAGAAGTAGGGTTTCGGTTAGTGTATGTATGTGGTTTATTTATTTTGCTTGGGTGGGAGGTATGTATTGAGTGGTGGGGTTGGCCAACTATGCCGGTTCGAGATTTTGAATTTTGCGGTTGAGGGCATTCGGTGTAATTGGGGTTTGCGCAATATGTGTCGATGTTTATGTATTCTCTGAAATGGGCTGGCTCACTTTGGGGGAGGAAACATCCCGGTAGCTAGAGCAAGAGCTCTGACAGATGTGACATCATCATTTCAGAGCCAGCTAGAGGTTTTTCAACTTGGTTTTCAAAGTGAAAGTAAAACAGTACAGAAAGAGTGTATCACTATACATTTGGAGGTCCGGATCATTTTTTGGTTGAAGCACCATCTTCCTGCTTGGCCAATTTTGTTTTTTAATATCAAATTTACTGACCATGAAAGCAAGCCAGGCGATTACATTCAGTATGCTTCAACTCAGACTTGAGTATGTCCGTCCAGTTACAGCATTAGTTAGCTCATAATACAGGAATCCTGCAAACTGGAATAATATATTAAGGTTTATCCACATAGCCCATAATAGTGAAAGCCATTGCGTTACCATATAAAATGCTGAATCGTTGCTTGTTGAAGCCAGAATCAACTTTGTTTTTGGCAATTTAATGATCAAATGGCTGCATAAGAACTATCTCCCAGTATTTAAAAACAAGCTATTTATAAGACATTTCAGCTACATTTTAAGTTGTCAGAATGGCTGTCAACTTCAAAGGCTGACTTATATACTAGCAGTAGGAGAAAAAGGAGCTTGTAAAACATACCCTACTACCAGGAATGCTTTACCTCAAGAAGTACAAAACCCTGATGTGCTGCTTGGATTTTTAACAATTACAATGCATACCTGGCTGATTAATACAAATGTAACTGATTAAGTGATTTGTGATAAGACAATTTATGAAACTATTGGATACTTAGCCTAATTATATGTCTGTTTAAAATCAGTGGAACCTGCAGCTATGTAATTACATACATGAATGTATTATGGTACTAAGAAAATATGTTTTTTTAAGCTTAATACTTGCTGTAAAATACTGTACATTATGCAGTTATGTAATCTATATTTTGATTTCTTGGTATATTGCATTCTGTAAGTGATATTCTGTATCGTTTATACATTCACCCAGATTCTCAAAAGCTTGCACGGCATGCATGATTAGTGTAAGAGGAAATATGACCAATATGGCGGCCGAGTGATCCACATACTTGCTCGTTTGACGTGAGCGAGCACTCTAGCACTAATGCTGCACATTCCCAGCCCCCAGGTGAAAACCATGCAAATGAGGTAAATCTGCTATCCAGGAAGCAGGGCATGCAGGACTAGCGTAATATGCAGAAATGTGTTTGGTTAGTAACCGAGTACGGTACCACAAACTCCAAAACGGAGCTATGATAGCCCCAAATAAAGGCTGCTTATCATTGAGGAAGCATACCAATGGCCAAGTAGAAGGCCATTGGCATTGAAAACAATGCAAAATGTACAAAATGCAACTATTATGATATGTCCGCTGATCACGGCCGTTGAAGCATAGGGCAGCAGCGCGCAAACGGGATCGGTGGGGAAATAAGAAAATAAACCTAAAAAAGGCAGTCTAACTAAAATCAGTATTCTGCCATGCAAGTCAATGGCAGGCAAAAGACAACCTGTTGAGTGAGTAGTGGTTGCTAAGGGAGGAGGCACAGTGTGACACATGTAACTGTACATTAGCAGGCGATTCTATGCAAATGAGGGGAAGGATAGTGAATCCCGTTTTTCTCCAGCATATGAGACAGGTTTCAACAGTGTAAGAGTATGAATAGCTGAGTGCAAGACTAGGAGGTAGGTGACATCATATGTGGGAGTGTCAGGCATACTGTCAGTGGATTGGAGCCCTGTGGCTCGGGGTTGCATCCAGCTTAGCACAGCAAAGCCAGGGAGTGTGTCTAAACCTGCCCAACACGTATGACAAAGTGCAAGTGGGTGTGCATGCCGTGCAATGGGATCTACAGGAAGATAAAGAAAGTGAACCCAGGAAATAGCAGCAGTGTGCACATTGGAGTACACAGATTGCGCAGCACGCCCTTGGGATGAATCAGAAGGGCAATGGGAAGGGAAAAAAACAGTAGGAAGTTAATCAAGGGGTAGTAGGTTGGCTGCCAGGTGAAACGTATTGGAACCAGCCAATTACACAGGCAGCAGACCAGCCCAGCCCAGAACGCCACTATAAACTATGCAAACAATTACCCCTCCAGTTTTTCCCGCACTCTACACCACTGGTGTAAACATCGAGGAACTTTTAACACTCACAACAGCAAAATGTTAGGGGCTGCAATAGCTATCATACAACTTGTGGAAGAGGCTGAGGGTGGTGAGGATGGGACTGCTACTGACCAACCCACAGTGAGGAGATGGAGAAGAGTGTACAGACCCAGGGTAACCTACCAGGGGCTACATGAGCTGGAGATAGTGGAGCACTATAGGGTGGACAGGGACCTCCTACAGCAGATTGTTGTGCTGTGCCAGCCACAGCTGACACACCAAACTAACAGATGGGAACCCATCCCAGTGGAAACGAGGTATGTGTAGGCCTAAGAATACTAGCTATAGGTACCTTCCAAAGGCCAAGTGGGGATATGATGGGGATCTCACAGGCATCAGCATCCAGGGTACTCCACCACTTCCTGGATGCCATGGCAGCACATATCGATGAGCACATATATTTCCCCCTCACCTGTGAGGCATTAGCCAGCAGTATGCATCTCTTCCAGCAAATAGCAGAATACCCTGAGGTAGTGGGTGCAATAGACTTCATGCACATATGCATCAAAGCACCACCCGGTGAGCAGGGTAGGGTCTACATCAACTGCAAGGGCTTCCCCTCCATCAACTGCCAGGTTGTGTGAGATGCCCAGGGCATAATACTGAACATGTGTGCTGGCTGCCCTGGAAGTTATCACGATTCCCACATCTGGCATCTGATGCAGCTGCACCAGAAATTTGCCAATGGCGACATCCCACACCATCATCTAGTGGGGGATGCTGGATACACACTGAAGCCGTGGCTGATGACACCCATCAGAAACGCACACACACTTGAGCAAGAACTCCATAATGAGGCACACTCACAAACAAGAATCATAATAGAGCATGCGTTTGGGATGCTCAAGTCACAGTTCCGGTGCCTGGACACATCCGGTGGAGCCTTGCAGTACTCACCAACTACATGTACCCAAATTGTCCGTGTATGTGCCATGATACACAATATGATCCTGCAGAAACAGCTGCAGCAGGAGCAGTAAGGGGCAGAGCCATATAGCCCCCCACCAATGCTAAGGCCTGCACAGGCACAGAGTGACTTGGAGGAGGAACAACTTGAGCCTGCCCCCCGTAGGCAGAAAGAAGCATGCCCAGTATGCCCTGGCCCTGATGAAGAGGCAACGCATAGCACATCCACTGACATGGAAGGGACCCAGGGAATAGCACCTCTCTCTGACTCTCACATACAGTCAAAAGGATGTAAAATATTACACTACCTGTGCCTAACCATGCATAGGCAGTGTGCTACGTGCATCTGACATAGGTAGCCCTGCAGCACCACCCTCGATATTGGGACACACACAAGATAAGGGACTCACACATGCCAGTCAGGAGGGGTGGGTCACATACCCAACAACAGTCACAGCCAGCAGGACAGGTGTAGACAAACACAAACAAATGCTGTACTATGGCCTCTGAGTGAGGGGTTTGGGTAACCCCCACCCAGGCCTACATGGACAGACTATAGCAGGCCAGGTAGTGGGATGTCAGTTGTGATGGCTAGGAAATCAGAAAGTAATGTGTATGCAATCAAAAAATATGGACGGTAGTACACCGGTATGGCTTAGCCAGCACGATAGGTAAGAGTACTGACTGAAATTGACTACAGTACATACCAGTACAGTCCTAGCAAATGTGTACAACTGTCAGATGTGCCCCCCACCCCACAAAGAAATATAGCAACAATCAGGTGCACCCCCCCAATCCTGTGTAGAAACATAGAAATAGTCAGCTGTACCCCCTGCTATGCAGACATGTTGCAACAGTCAATGCCAAATGATCGATGGATAACCTGCAGACACAGCATGCTACCTGTTGGTGTTCAACACAAAGGTCAGCTGTGCAGTACAAACCACCAGACATGCTCCACACATGCAAAACAGATGGCCTTAGTGGGCATGCTCACATACTTAAAGAAATGAAGGCAATGTCAGTCATCAACATACTGAAAGGTCATACTGGGCATGCTCACACACTTAAACACATGAAGGCCATGCATGCAAACACCAATGGACCACACACATCCAGCAGTTGCAATTGTTACTGCAGACACATGTCAGTATGCACCACGCATGCATTGAACACACAGTGGATAGGAATACAGACATATATGTAAGGACAACACACCATAATAAGCCAAAGTTAGATGGATATAGATGTGTGGAAGAGGGTGACCATGACAAGGAGCCATCCATGCCTGTCCCACCCAGCACACAGCCAAAGGGCCCCAAACACATCAGGTGCAGATGTCACACGCTGCAGTTACTAGCAGCCAGTACCTGTCAGCACCACAGCCTATGTGGTCCACGTGCCAGCTTTGCAACATGGCTGTACAAGGATGTAGTCATCTAGCTGCCCTATACATGCACCTGTGACATATGACCCCATGTGTGGCTGCTTGTGGCATGTCACACCTACATAAATGGTTTATGGGCCATGCACACAATGGCCACCCCATAGTGGTACCCTGACAAGCCTGCTGAGGTTATCCACTGTGAAATACACCTTTGGGAGAGTTGTAGGCCAGTAATCTCCATGGCGCATCCCATAACTGCGTACTGCCGTAATGTGATAGACTAGTTAGGTAGGGTTAATAACCCTATACATGGCAACTGTGTGAGTGTTTGTCAATGTTCGTGTGTGTGTCTGTCTCTCACTGACTGTTTAGAGACCAATGCCTTTTAGGCTACTCACACCCCTTACTATTCACATACCCAACTTTGGCAAGGCTGCTGATGTCACCCACCTAGAAGTACTCCCCTGAGAAAGTTGTAGTCCAGTAATCTCTGTAGTGTGATAATGTAGTTAGGTAGGAGGTCTAACCCCAGACATTGCAACTGTGCATGTGTGAGTCTTTGTGTGCGTATGTGTGTGTGTCTGGAAACTGTGTGTGTGTGACTCTTTGTGTGTGTATGTGTGTGTGTCTGTCTGTCACTGACCGTGTAGAGAGCAATGCTTTTTAGGCAACTCACACCCCTTACAATTTAAATACCCACCTCTGGCAAGGCTGCTGATGTCATGCAACTTGAAATACACCTCTGGGACATTTGTAGCCCACTAATCTCCATAGCATGTCCCGTAACATCATATGGTCATAGTGTGATTAAGGAGTTATTTGGGAGTTCTAACCCCCGACCTGCCCACTGTGTGTGTGTATGCGTGCATGTCTGACTGTGTAGAGAGCAATGCTTTTAGGGTACTCTCACCCCTTACATTTCACATACCCAACATTGGCAAGACTGCTGTTACCCACCTAGAAATACACCCCTGGGAATGCTGTAGCCCAGTAATCACTGTAGCACATGCTGTAACTGCGTACTGCTGTAGTGTGATAATGTAGTTAAGTAGGTCAAACCCAGATGTGGCAACTGTGCGTGTGTAAGTCAGTGTGTGTGTGTGTGTGTGTGTGTGTGTGTGTGTGTGTGTGTGTGTGTGTGTGTGTGTGTGTGTGTGTGTGTGTGTGCCTGTCTGACACTGATTGTGTAGGGAGCAATGCTTTTTAGGCTGCTCACGCCTCTTACAAGTCAAATACCCACCTTTAGCAAGGCTGCTGATGTCACGCAACTTGTAATACACCTCTAGGACAATTGTAGCTCAGTAATCTCCATAGCACATCCTGTAACATTGTATGGCCATAATGTGATTAAGGAGTTAGTTGGGAGTTCTAACCCATGACCTGCCAACTGTGTGTGTATGCATGCATGTCTGACTGTCTAGAGAACAATGCTTTTAGGGTACTCACACCCCTTACATTTCACATACCCAACTTTGGCAAGGCTGCTGATGTGACCCACCTAGAAATACACCCCTGGGAAGGCTGTAGCCCAGTAAACTCTGTAGCACATCCCATAACTGCATACTGCTGTAGTGTGATAAACTAGTTAGGTAGGAGTTCAAACCCCAAACCTGGCAACTGCATGTGGGAGTGTGTGTCTGCGTTTGTGTGCATGCCTGACTGTGTAGAGAGCAATCCTTTTAAGGATACTCACACCCCTTACAAGTCAAATACCCACCTTTGGCATGGCTGCCGATGTCATGCACCTTGAAATGCACCTCTAGGACAATCGTAGCACATTCCATAACATTGTATGGCCATAGTGTGATTAAGGAGTTAGTTGGGAGTTCTAGCCCTCAACCTGCCAACTGTGTGTGTGTATGCATGCATGTATGACTGCGTAGAGAGCAATGCTTTTAGGGTACTCACACCCCTTACATTTCACATACCCAACTTTGGCAAGGCTGCTGATGTCACCCACCTAGAAATGCTTTCCTGGAAATTATGTATCCCAGTAATCTCTGTAGTGCATGCTGTAACTATGTACTGCTGTAGTGTGATAATGTAGTTAGGTAGGTCAAAACCCAGGCATGGCAACTGTGCGTGTGGGAGTGTATTCATGTCTGTCTGTCACTGACCATGTAGAGAGCAATGCTTTTTAGGCTGTTCACACCCCTTATAAGTCAAATACCCACCTTTGGCAAGGCTGCTGATGTCATGCAACTTGAAATACACCTCTGGGATGATCGAAGCCCAATAATCTCCATAGTACATCCCATAAAATTGTATGGCCATAGTGTGATTAAGGAGTTAGTTGGGAGTTCTAACCCCTGACCTGCCAACTGTGTGTGGGTACATGCATGTCTGACTGTGTAGAAAGCAATGCTTTTAGGGTACTCACACACCTCACATTTCACATACCCATCTCTGGCAAGGCTGCCGATGTCACGTACCTAGAAATACACCTCTGGGAAGGTTATAGACCAGTAATCACTGTAGCACATCCTGTAACTGCATACTGCTGTATTCTAAATTAGAAGTGTGGTTGGGTTCCATCCTCACACATGGCAGTTCTGGATGTATTGTGTGTGTCACTGTCATTGTAGGGAGCAATGCATTTTAGGCTAGTCTCTCGCAGTCATTTAAAATGCCCTATTTTGGCAATCCTGCTGATGTCAGTCATTGTGGAATACACTTTTGGGCAAGGACTACTCCAGTAATACCTGTGGCACATACTGTAACTGCGTAGTGCTGTAGTGTAATAAACTAGTTAGGTAGGGGTTGTACTGCTAAACATGACAGGTGTGGGTGTGTGTTTGTAACCCATATCCTGTGTAGAGGTGGTTGTGACTGTGTGGCCAATGTGGAACGGGTTTTGCATATTTCCTATATGGTGGCCATACTATGTTTCACAATGTCCACTGTACAGGGATAACACATGTGATATGACTGAGAGGCCGGGGTGCAAAGCCATACCCAGACATGTGACATCAAGGCCAGGCAATTACAGTTAGCAACCCCAGTATTAGCCAAAGCACAACCTCACCCCATGTGTCATACACACACACATGCCTAGATAACAGCCAATATGTGGGTAGTACACTGCATATTGGCCACTGATAGTAACTATGGAGTGACAGCAGTGGGCCACAGAGGGCATGACACCCAGTCCATCTGTCCAATATGCACATACCTGCAGACAGTACACCTCCTCCATGTTCCCCAATCACGTGACCCACAACAGACATACCATGCCTGACAACATGTCCGTATGGACAGATGCCACTGACACCAAGGAATGCAGATAGCATGCACTCCATGTAGATGCAGGGTAAAGCTGATGACCATTACCAGCTCCCGCCACAGGTCGGCAGGACTGGCACATCTGATGATAATCTGTGTTCACAACATGGGCTGGACACCCCAGGTACAGTTCCATATGTCACTGTACATGCAAGTGATAGGTGTGCACATCCCAGAAGCTGTCCATGTCATGGACAAAGGAACACAGACACAGCAAGTGATGCACTGCATTGCCCACACACATTAGTCACCCAGGTGACCGGATGGGGGATACAATACCCGTTTGTGTGGGCAAATGCAGATACTACATTCCTGAGCCACAATGCAGACCATCGACATGTGGCCTGATGCCAAGGTACACCCATCACCTAGCCTTGGACAGCCATTTGGAGCAGTCGAACACCACACACCTGTGCAGACATGCACCCATGCATGTCAGTACTGGCACCCTGTGTGCCTGTGTGTGTGTTGCATGCTGCAGATGTTCACATCCACACTCCCTACAACCCCCACAGGCATACTGCAGCATACTCTCTGATGTCAGACACCTTTCCATACCCTTCGCCCATACAGCCCCAGTATGACCTGTGTGGTACAAGGGATACCTGCACAATGATGTGATGTGGCAATCCCACAACCGATGGGTTGTACATCTGGCCCTGCCATGTGTGTCAATGTGTGTGTGTCCTTGTGAGAGTGTGGCTGTGTTGACACTGGCATCTTTTCATGCCGACAGGCACGTGTATATCACCTATCATGCAGCTACTGTATCCCTGTTGCAGATGTCACTCACCATCACATATATGTTCTGAGTGCTCCACAACAAGTAGCCCATGTGGCACATCTAATAATTGCAGCGAACTGTGCTAGCACTACATAGTTGTCAGGGGTTTGATACACTGTGCTGCTAGGTGTGTGACACAAACATGATTCAGTTTTACCCTCCCACCCCTCCTTGACACGTATTTGCCTCCATCTGCATCTCCCACCCCCTCCCATGTGGACGTGGAGACCTACACCTGCTTTGCTTAGGCAGCAGCGTGTGTAATGTAAGTAATGATCATGATCAGCTGATGGCCTCTGCATAAATCACAGCCCCCCCTAGCTAATTTAATGTGAAACAGCTGTGGTAACATTTCCATAGCCAATTGTATGGAAACACACTGCAATACCTAGGAACATCATGATGGCATTGGCCCTTTTCACCCACCGTGAGCAGGAACTATATCTGTCGTGTGGCAAACAGCATCTCTGATGGATTGTGATGTACCTCTAACAACATACACTGTGGAAACAGTGCAACAAACAGGAGGTGGATGTTTTTTTCAATTTTTTAATTTTTTTTTATTTAACATTTGTTGACTGGGAAAGTCCGACTAGGTTCCACAGATCCTGTTTTCAGCAGAGGCCCGGGGAGAAACACTCCAGAATGTACCTGACCTAACTACAGACTAAGTGCTGCTATACTGCATTTGGAGTAATGTTGCTTTAACAGTGTTAATGTGGATATGGCTGTTGTACATGTCTCAATACCTGCCATGTCAGTTCCATGTTTATGGGGAATCTCCATCTGCAGGGTCATCTGCAGCCTGGGCAGTGTTGTGTCCATGGTTGCATGTATCACCCATGGA